>NW_027515083.1:0-95267 GCF_048772815.1 Callospermophilus lateralis | reverse complement strand
CTGGCGAATAACACATTCAATGAAAGTCATTGTTAAGCTTCCAAAAAACTACCATCTCCTGAAATCACAACATATATTTTTTCTTCCGAACTTCATGATACTTTCAAGTAATGAGAGCAGTACACCAATCAAACTTGGATGTCCAAGTTTCGTTCTCCTAGGTTGAAGCATTCGTTTGCAGGAACAGTTTGAATTTTTAGGTTCACTGCGTTTTCTCCTATATTGACAGATGCAGTTAGAACTCTAAATCAAACAGGTTTGTGGTAGCTTCTTGAAACTTGACACAATACAGTAGTTCTACGTTCTATCTCTAAGGTTTGTTTCCTCTTGATGTAGCCTTAAGCAGAGACTGGCGAATAACTCATTCAATGAAAGGCGTTGGTAGGCTGCCAAAAAACTACAGTCTCCTGAAATCACAACATATATTTTTTCTTCCGACCTTCATGATAACTTCAAGTAATGAGCAGTACACCAATCAAACTTGGATGCCCAAGTTTCGTTCTCCTACGTTGAAGCATTCGTTTGCAGGAACAGTTTGAATTTTCAGGTTTCACTGCGTTTTCTCCTATATTGACAGATGCAGTTAGAACTCTAAATAAAACATGGTTTGTGGTAGCTTCTTGAAACTTGACACAATACTGTAGTTCTACGTTCTATCTCTAAGGTTTGTTTCCTCTTGATGTAGCCTTAAGCAGAGACTGGCGAATAACTCATTCAATGAAAGGCGTTGGTAGGCTGCCAAAAAACTACAGTCTCCTGAAATCACAACATATATTTTTTCTTCCGACCTTCATGATACTTTCAAGTAATGAGCAGTACACCAATCAAACTTGGATGTCCATGTTTCGTTCTCCAAGGTTGAAGCATTCGTTTGCAGGAGAAGTTTGAATTTTTAGGTTTCACTGCGTTTTCTTCTATATTGACAGATGCAGTTAGAACTCTAAATCAAACACGGTTTGTGCTAGCCTCTTGAAACTTGACACATATAGTAGTTCTAGGTTCTAACTCTAAGGTTTGTTTCCTCTTGATGTAGCCTTAAGCAGAGACTGGCGAATAACACATTCAATGAAAGTCATTGTTAAGCTTCCAAAAAACTACCATCTCCTGAAATCACAACATATATTTTTTCTTCCGACCTTCATGATACTTTCAAGTGATGAGCAGTACACCAATCAAACTTGGATGTCCAAGTTTCGTTCTCCTAGTTTGAAGCATTCCTTTGCAGGAACAGTTTGAATTTTTAGGATTCACTGCGTTTTCTCCTATATTGACAGATGCAGTTAGAACTCTAAATTAAACACGGTTGTGGTAGCTTCTTGAAACTTGACACAATACAGTAGTACTACGTTCTAACTCTAAGGTTTGTTTCCTCTTGATGTAGCCTTAAGCAGAGACTGGCGAATAACACATTCAATGAAAGTCATTGTTAAGCTTCCAAAAAACTAACATCTCCTGAAATCACAACATATATTTTTTTCTTCCGAACTTCATGATACTTTCAAGTAATGAGCAGTACACCAATCAAACTTTGGATGTCCAAGTTCGTTCTCCTAGGTTGAAGCATTCGTTTGCAGGAACAGTTTGAATTTTTAGGTTTCACTGCGTTTTTTTCTATATTGACAGATGCAGTTAGAACTCTAAATCAAACACGGTTTGTGCTAGCTTCCTGAAATTTGACACAATACAGTAGTTCTACGTTCTAACTCTAAGGTTTGTTTCCTCTTGATGTAGCCTTAAGCAGAGACTGGCGAATAACTCATTCAATGAAAGGCGTTGGTAGGCTGCCAAAAAACTACAGTCTCCTGAAATCACAACATACATTTCTTCTTCCGACCTTCATGATACTTTCAAGTAATGTGCAGTACACCAATCAAACTTGGATGTCCCAAGTTTCGTTCTCCTAGGTTGAAGCATTCGTTTGCAGGAACAGTTTGAATTTTTAGGTTTCACTGCGTTTTCTCCTATATTGACAGATGCAGTTCGAACTCTAAATTAAACACGGTTTGTGGTAGCTTCTTGAAACTTGACACAATACAGTAGTTCTGCATTCTATCTCTAAGTTTGTTTCCTCTTGATGTAGCCCTTAAGCAGAGACTGGCCAATATCTCATTCAATGAAAGGCGTTGGTAGGCTGCCAAAAAACTACAGTCTCCTGAAATCACAACATATATTTTTTCTTCCGACCTCCGACCTTCATGATACTTTCAAGTAATGAGCAGTACACCAATCAAACTTGGATGTCCAAGTTTCGTTCTCCTAGGATGAAGCATTCCTTTGCAGGAATAGTTTGAATTTTTAGGTTTCACTGCGTTTTCCTTCTATAGTGACAGATGCAGTTAGAACTCTAAATCAAACACGGTTTGTGCTAGCCTCTTGAAACTTGACACAATACAGTAGTTTTACGTTCTAACTCTAAGGTTTTGTTTCCTCTTGATGTAGCCTTAAGCAGAGACTGGCGAATAGCTCATCAATGAAAGGCGTTGTAGGCTCCAAAAAACTACAGTCTCTTGAAATCACAACATATATTTTTTCTTCCGACCTTCATGATAACTTCAAGTAATGAGCAGTACACCAATCAAACTTGGATGCCCAAGTTTCGTTCTCCTACGTTGAAGCATTCGTTTGCAGGAACAGTTTGAATTTTCAGGTTTCACTGTGTTTTCTCCTATATTGACAGATGCAGTTAGAACTCTAAATAAAACACTGTTTGTGGTAGCTTCTTGAAACTTGACACAATACTGTAGTTCTACGTTCTATCTCTAAGGTTTGTTTTCCTCTTGATGTAGCCTTAAGCAGAGACTGGCGAATAACTCATTCAATGAAAGGCGTTGGTAGGCTGCCAAAAAACTACAGTCTCCTGAAATCACAACATATTTTTTCTTCCGACCTTCATGATAACTTCAAGTAATGAGCAGTACACCAATCAAACTTGGGTGCCCAAGTTTCGTTTCCTAGGTTGAAGCATTCCCTTTGCAGGAACAGTTTGAATTTTTAGGTTTCACTGCGTTTTCTCCTATATTGACAGATACAGTTAGAACTCTAAATAAACACGGTTTGTGGTAGATTCTTGAACTTGACACAATACAGTAGTTCTACGTTCTAACTCTAAGGTTTGTTTCCTCTTGATGTAGCCTTAAGCAGAGACTGGCGAATAACTCATTCAATGAAAGGCGTTGGTAGGCTGCCAAAAAACGACAGTCTCCTGAAATCAAAACATATAATTTTCTTCCAAACTTCATGATACTTTCAAGTAATGAGCAGTACACCAATCAAACTTGGATGCCCAAGTTTCGTTCTCCTATGTTGAAGCATTCGTTTGCAGGAACAGTTTGAATTTTAGGTTTCACTCTGTTTTCTCCTATATTGACAGATGCAGTTCGAACTCTAAATCAAACACGGTTTGTGGTAACTTCTTGAAACTTGACACAATAAAGTAGTTCTACGTTCTATCCCTAAGGTTTGTTTCCTCTTGATGTAGCCTTAAGCAGAGAATGGCGAGTAACACTTTCAATGAAAGACATGTTAAGCTTCCAAAAAACTACAATCTCCTGAAATCTCAATGTATATTTTTTCATCCGACCTTCATGATAACTTCAAGTAATGAGCAGTACACCAATCAAACTTGGATGCCCAAGTTTCGTTCTCCTACGTTGAAGCATTCGTTTGCAGGAACAGTTTGAATTTCAGGTTTCACTGTGTTTTCTCCTATATTGACAGATGCAGTTAGAACTCTAAATAAAACACTGTTTGTGGTAGCTTCTTGAAACTTTGACACAATACTGTAGTTCTACGTTCTATCTCTAAGGTTTGTTTCCTCTTGATGTAGCCTTAAGCAGAGACTGGCGAATAACTCATTCAATGAAAGGCGTTGGTAGGCTGCCAAAAAACTACAGTCTCCTGAAATCACAACATATATTTTTCTGCCGACCTTCATGATAACTTCAAGTAATGAGCAGTACACCAATCAAACTTGGGTGCCCAAGTTTCGTTTCCTAGGTGAAGCATTCCTTTGCAGGAACAGTTTGAATTTTTAGGTTTCACTGTGTTTTCTCCTATATTGACAGATACAGTTAGAACTCTAAATTAAACACGGTTTGTGGTAGATTCTTGAAACTTGACACAATACAGTAGTTCTACGTTCTAACTCTAAGGTTTGTTTCCTCTTGATGTAGCCTTAAGCAGAGACTGGCGAATAACTCATTCAATGAAAGGCGTTGGTAGGCTGCCAAAAAACGACAGTCTCCTGAAATCAAAATATATAATTTTTCTTCGAACTTCATGATACTTTCAAGTAATGAGCAGTACACCAATCAAACTTGGATGCCCAAGTTTCGTTCTCCTATGTTGAAGCATTCGTTTGCAGGAACAGTTTGAATTTTTAGGTTTCACTCTGTTTTCTCCTATATTGACAGATGCAGTTCGAACTCTAAATCAAACACGGTTTGTGGTAGCTTCTTGAAACTTGACACAATAAAGTAGTTCTACGTTCTATCCCTAAGGTTTGTTTCCTCTTGATGTAGCCTTAAGCAGAGACTGGCGAATAACACATTCAATGAAAGGCATTGTTAAGCTTTCAAAAAACTACCATCTCCTGAAATCACAACATATATTTTTTCTTCCAAACTTCATGATACTTTCAAGTAATGAGCAGTATACCAATCAAACTTGGATGTCCAAGTTTCATTCTCCTAAGTTGAAGCATTCGTTTGCAGGAAGAGTTTGAATTTTTAGGTTTCACTGCGTTTTCTTCTATAGTGGCAGATGCAGTTAGAACTCTAAATCAAACACGGTTTGTGCTAGCCTCTTGAAACTTGACACAATACAGTAGTTCTACGTTCTAA
Organism: Callospermophilus lateralis; assembly: GCF_048772815.1. Taxonomy (NCBI): domain Eukaryota; kingdom Metazoa; phylum Chordata; class Mammalia; order Rodentia; family Sciuridae; genus Callospermophilus; species Callospermophilus lateralis. The sequence continues at coordinate 90,426 of NW_027515083.1, read as the reverse complement.
CTCTAAGGTTTGTTTCCTCTTGATGTAGCCTTAAGCAGAGACTGGCGAATAACACATTCAATGAAAGTCATTGTTAAGCTTCCAAAAAACTACCATCTCCTGAAATCACAACATATATTTTTTCTTCCAAACTTCATGATTCTTTCAAGTAATGAGCAGTACACCAATCAAACTTGGATGTCCAAGTTTTGTTCTCCTAGGTTGAAGCATTCGTTTGCAGGAACAGTTTGAAATTTTAGGTTTCACTGCGTTTTCTTCTATATTGACAGATGCAGTTAGAACTCTAAATCAAACACGGTTTGTGCTAGCTTCTTGAAACTTGACACAATACAGTAGTTCTACGTTCTAACTCTAAGGTTTGTTTCCTCTTGATGTAGCCTTAAGCAGAGACTGGCGAATAACTCATTCAATGAAAGGCGTTGGTAGGCTGCCAAAAAACTACAGTCTCCTGAAATCACAACATACATTTTTTCTTCTGACCTTCATGATACTTTCAAGTAATGTGCAGTACACCAATCAAACTTGGATGTCCAAGTTTCGTTCTCCTAGGTTGAAGCATTCGTTTGCAGGAACAGTTTGAATTTTTAGGTTTCACTGCGTTTTCTCCTATATTGACAGATGCAGTTAGAACTCTAAATTAAACACGGTTTGTGGTAGCTTCTTGAAACTTGACACAATACAGTAGTTCTACGTTCTATCTCTAAGGTTTGTTTCCTCTTGATGTAGCCTTAAGCAGAGACTGGCTAATAACTCATTCAATGAAAGGCGTTGGTAGGCTGCCAAAAAACTACAGTCTCCTGAAATCACAACATACATTTTTTCTTCCGACCTTCATGATAGTTTCAAGTAATGTGCAGTACACCAATCAAACTTGGATGTCCAAGTTTCGTTCTCCTAGGTTGAAGCATTCGTTTGCAGGAACAGTTTGAATTTTTAGGTTTCACTGCGTTTTCTCCTATATTGACAGATGCAGTTAGAACTCTAAATAAACACGGTTTGTGGTAGCTTCTTGAAACTTGACAAAACAGTAGTTCTACGTTCTATCTCTAAGGTTTGTTTCCTCTTGATGTAGCCTTAAGCAGAGACTGGCGAATAACTCATTCAATGAAAGGCGTTGGTAGGCTGCCAAAAAACTACAGTCTCCTGAAATCACAACATATATTTTTTCTTCCGACCTTCATGATACTTTCAAGTAATGAGCAGTACACCAATCAAACTTGGATGTCCAAGTTTCGTTCTCCTAGGTTGAAGCATTCCTTTGCAGGAACAGTTTGAATTTTTAGGTTTCACTGCGTTTGCTTCTATAGTGACAGATGCAGTTAGAACTCTAAATCAAACACGGTTTGTGCTAGCCTCTTGAAACTTGACACAATACAGTAGTTCTACGTTCTAACTCTAAGGTTTGTTTCCTCTTGATGTAGCCTTAAGCAGAGACTGGCGAATAACACATTCAATGAAAGGTATTGTTAAGCTTTCAAAAAACTACCATCTCCTGAAATCACAACATATATTTTTTCTTCCGAACTTCATGATACTTTCAAGTAATGAGCAGTATACCAATCAAACTTGCATGTCCAAGTTTCGTTCTCCTAAGTTGAAGCATTCGTTTGCAGGAAGAGTTTGAATTTTTAGGTTTCACTGCGTTTTCTTCTATAGTGACAGATGCAGTTAGAACTCTAAATCAAACACGGTTTGTGCTAGCTTCTTGAAATTTGACACAATACAGTAGTTCTACGTTCTAACTCTAAGTTTTGTTTCCTCTTGATGTAGCCTTAAGGAGAGACTGGCGAATAACTCATTCAATGAAAGGCGTTGGTAGGCTGCCAGAAAACTACAGTCTCCTGAAATCACAACATACATTTTTTCTTCCAACCTTCATGATACTTTCAAGTAATGTGCAGTACACCAATCAAACTTGGATGTCCAAGTTTCGTTCTCCTAGGTTGAAGCATTCGTTTGCAGGAGCAGTTTAAATTTTTAGGTTTCCCTGCGTTTTCTCCTATATTGACAGATGCAGTTAGAACTCTAAATAAAACACGGTTTGTGGTAGCTTCTTGAAACTTGACACAATACTGTAGTTCTACGTTCTATCTCTAAGGTTTGTTTCCTCTTGATGTAGCCTTAAGCAGAGACTGGCGAATAACTCATTCAAAGAAAGGCGTTGGTAGGCTGCCAAAAAACTACAGTCTCCTGAAATCACAACATATATTTTTTCTTCCGACCTTCATGATAACTTCAAGTAATGAGCAGTACACCAATCAAACTTGGATGCCCAAGTTTCGTTCTCCTACGTTGAAGCATTCGTTTGCAGGAACAGTTTGAATTTTCAGGTTTCACTGCGTTTTCTCCTATATTGACAGATGCAGTTAGAACTCTAAATAAAACACGGTTTGTGGTAGCTTCTTGAAACTTGACACAATACTGTAGTTCTACGTTCTATCTCTAAGGTTTGTTTCCTCTTGATGTAGCCTTAAGCAGAGACTGACGAATAACTCATTCAATGAAAGGCGTTGGTAGGCTGCCAAAAAACTACAGTCTCCTGAAATCACAACATACATTATTTCTTCCGACCTTCATGATACTTTCAAATACTGTGCAGTACACCAATCAAACTTGGATGTCCAAGTTTCGTTCTCCTAGGTTGAAGCATTCTTTTGCAGGAACAGTTTGAATTTTTAGGTTTCACTGCGTTTTCTCCTATATTGACAGATGCAGTTAGAACTCTAAATTAAACACGGTTTGTGGTAGCTTCTTGAAACTTGACACAGTACAGTAGTTCTAAGTTCTATCTCTAAGGTTTTTTTCCTCTTGATGTAGCCTTAAGCAGAGACTGGCGAATAACTCATTCAATGAAAGGCGTTGGTAGGCTGCCAAAAAACGACAGTCTCCTGAAATCACAACATATATTTTTTCTTCCGACCTTCATGATAACTTCAAGTAATGAGCAGTACAACAATCAAACTTAGATGCCCAAGTTTCGTTCTCCTTCGTTGAAGCATTCGTTTGCAGGAACAGTTTGAATTTTCAGGTTTCACTGCGTTTTCTCCTATATTGACAGATGCAGTTAGAACTCTAAATAAAACACGGTTTGTGGTAGCTTCTTGAAACTTGACACAATACTGTAGTTCTACGTTCTATCTCTAAGGTTTGTTTCCTCTTGATGTAGCCTTAAGCAGAGACTGGCGAATAACTCATTCAATGAAAGGCGTTGGTAGGCTGCCAAAAAACTACAGTCTCCTGAAATCACAACATATATTTTTTCTTCCGACCTTCATGATACTTTCAAGTAATGAGCAGGACACCAATCAAACTTGGATGTCCATGTTTCCTTCTCCTAGGTTGAAGCATTCCTTTGCAGGAGAAGTTTGAATTTTTAGGTTTCACTGCGTTTTCTTCTATATTGACAGATGCAGTTAGAACTCTAAATCAAACACGGTTTGTGCTAGCCTCTTGAAACTTGACACAATACAGTAGTTCTACGTTCTAACTCTAAGGTTTGTTTCCTCTTGATGTAGCCTTAAGCAGAGACTGGCGAATAACACATTCAATGAAAGTCATTGTTAAGCTTCCAAAAAACTACCATCTCCTGAAATCACAACATATATTTTTTCTTCCGAACTTCATGATACTTTCAAGTAATGAGCAGTACACCAATCAAACTTGGATGTCCAAGTTTCGTTCTCCTAGGTTGAAGCATTCGTTTGCAGGAACAGTTTGAATTTTTAGGTTTCACTGCGTTTTCTTCTATATTGACAGATGCAGTTAGAACTCTAAATCAAGCACGGTTTGTGCTAGCTTCTTGAAACTTGACACAATACAGTAGTTCTACGTTCTAACTCTAAGGTTTGTTTCCTCTTGATGTAGCCTTAAGCAGAGACTGGCGAATAACTCATTCAATGAAAGGCGTTGGTAGGCTGCCAAAAAACTACAGTCTTCTGAAATCACAACATACATTTTTTCTTCCGACCTTCATGATACTTTCAAGTAATGTGCAGTACACCAATCAAACTTGGATGTCCAAGTTTCGTTCTCCTAGGTTGAAGCATTCGTTTGCAAGAACAGTTTGAATTTTTAGGTTTCACTGCGTTTTCTTCTATATTGACAGATGCAGTTAGAACTCTAAATCAAACACGGTTTGTGCTAGCCTCTTGAAACTTGACACCATACCGTAGTTCTACGTTCTAACTCTAAGGTTTGTTTCCTCTTGATGTAGCCTTAAGCAGAGACTGGCGAATAACACATTCAATGAAAGGCATTGTTAAGCTTTCAAAAAACTACCATCTCCTGAAATCACAACATATATTTTTCCTTCCGAACTTCATGATACTTTCAAGTAATGAGCAGTATACCAATCAAACTTGGATGTCCAATTTCGTTCTCCTAAGTTGAAGCATTCGTTTGCAGGAAGAGTTTGAATTTTTAGGTTTCACTGCGTTTTCTTCTATAGTGACAGATGCAGTTAGAACTCTAAATCAAACACGGTTTGTGCTAGCCTCTTGAAACTTGACACAATACAGTAGTTCTACGTTCTAACTCTAAGGTTTGTTTCCTCTTGATGTAGCCTTAAGCAGAGACTGGCGAATAACACATTCAATGAAAGTCATTGTTAAGCTTCCAAAAAACTACCATCTCCTGAAATCACAACATATATTTTTTCTTCCGAACTTCATGATACTTTCAAGTAATGAGCAGTACACCAATCAAACTTGGATGTCCAAGTTTTGTTGTCCTAGGTTGAAGCATTTTTTTGCAGGAACAGTTTGAATTTTTAGGTTTCACTGCGTTTTCTTGTATATTGACAGATGCAGTTAGAACTCTAAATCAAACACGGTTTGTGCTAGCTTCTTGAAATTTGACACAATACAGTAGTTCTACGTTCTAACTCTAATGTTTTGTTTCCTCTTGATGTAGCCTTAAGCAGAGACTGGCGAATAACTCATTCAATGAAAGGCGTTGGTAGGCTGCCAAAAACTACAGTCTCCTGAAATCACAACATACATTTTTTCTTCCGACCTTCATGATACTTTCAAGTAATGTGCAGTACACCAATCAAACTTGGATGTCCAAGTTTCGTTCTCCTAGGTTGAAGCATTCGTTTGCAGGAACAGTTTGAATTTTCAGGTTTCACTGCGTTTCTCCTATATTGACAGATGCAGTTAGAACTCTAAATCAAACACGGTTTGTGGTAGCTTCTTGAAACTTGACACAATACAGTAGTTCTACGTTCTATCTCTAAGGTGTGTTTCCTCTTGATGTAGCCTTAAGCAGAACTGGCGAATAACTCATTCAATGAAAGGCGTTGGTAGGCTGCCAAAAAACTACAGTCTCCTGAAATCACAACATATATTTTTTCTTCCGACCTTCATGATAACTTCAAGTAATGAGCAGTACACCAATCAAACTTGGATGCCCAAGTTACGTTCTCCTACGTTGAAGCATTCGTTTGCAGGAACAGTTTGAATTTTCAGGTTTCACTGCGTTTTCTCCTATATTGACAGATGCAGTTAGAACTCTAAATAAAACACGGTTTGTGGTAGCTTCTTGAAACTTGACACAATACTGTAGTTCTACGTTCTATCTCTAAGGTTTGTTTCCACTTGATGTAGCCTTAAGCAGAGACTGGCGAATAACTCATTCAATGAAAGGCGTTGGTAGGCTGCCAAAAAAACTACAGTCTCCTGAAATCACAACATACATTTTTTCTTCCGACCTTCATGATACTTTCAAGTAATGAGCAGTACACCAATCAAACTTGGATGTCCATGTTTCGTTCTCCTAGGTTGAAGCATTCGTTTGCAGGAACACTTTGAATTTTCAGGTTTCATGCGTTTTCTCCTATATTGACAGATGCAGTTAGAACTCTAAATCAAACATGGTTTGTGCTAGCCTCTTGAAACTTGACACAATACAGTAGTTCTACGTTCTAACTCTAAGTTTGTTTTCTCTTGATGTATCCTTAAGCAGAGACTGGCGAATAACACATTCAATGAAAGTCATTGTTAAGCTTCCAAAAAACTACCATCTCCTGAAATCACAACATATATTTTTTCTTCCGAACTTCATGATACTTTCAAGTAATGAGCAGTATACCAATCAAACTTGGATGTCCAAGTTTCGTTCTCCTAAGTTGAAGCATTCGTTTGCAGGAAGAGTTTGAATTTTTTGGTTTCACTGCGTTTTCTTCTATAGTGAAAGATGCAGTTAGACTCTAAATCAAACACGGTTTGTGCTAGCCTCTTGAAACTTGACACAATACAGTAGTTCTACGTTCTAACTCTAAGGTTTGTTTCCTCTTGATGTAGCCTAAGGCAGAGACTGGCGAATAACACATTCAATGAAAGTCATTGTTAAGCTTCCAAAAAACTACCATCTCCTGAAATCACAACATATATTTTTTCTTCCGAACTTCATGATACTTTCAAGTAATGAGCAGTACACCAATCAAATTTGGATGTCCAAGTTTTGTTGTCCTAGGTTGAAGCATTCGTTTGCAGGAACAGTTTGAATTTTTAGGTATCACTGCGTTTTCTTCTATATTGACAGATGCAGTTAGAACTCTAAATCAAACACGGTTTGTGCTAGCTTCTTGAAATTTGACACAATACAGTAGTTCTACGTTCTAACTCTAAGGTTTGTTTCCTCTTGATGTAGCCGTAAGCAGAGACTGGCGAATAACTCATTCAATGAAAGGCGTTGGTAGGCTGCCAAAAAACTACAGTCTCCTGAAATCACAACATATATTTTTTCTTCCGACCTTCATGATAACTTCAAGTAATGAGCAGTACACCAATCAAACTTGGATGCCCAAGTTTCGTTCTCCTACGTTGAAGCATTCGTTTGCAGGAACAGTTTGAATTTTCAGGTTTCACTGCGTTTTCTCCTATATTGACAGATACAGTTAGAACTCTAAATTAAACACGGTTTGTGGTAGCTTCTTGAAACTTGACACAATACAGTAGTTCTACGTTCTAACTCTAAGGTTTGTTTCCTCTTGATGTAGCCTTAAGCAGAGACTGGCGAATAACTCATTCAATGAAAGGCGTTGGTAGGCTTCCAAAAAACGACAGTCTCCTGAAATCAAAACATATATTTTCTTCCGACCTTCATGATACTTTCAAGTAATGAGCAGTACAACAATCAAACTTGGATGCCCAAGTTTCGTTCTCTTATGTTGAAGCATTCGTTTGCAGGAACAGTTTGAATTTTTACTTTTCACTCTGTTTTCTCCTATATTGACAGATGCAGTTCGAACTCTAAATCAAACACGGTTTGTGGTAGCTTCTTGATACTTGACACAATAAAGTAGTTCTACGTTCTATCCCTAAGGTTTGTTTCCTCTTGATGTAGCCTTAAGCAGAGACTGGCGAATAACACTTTCAATGAAAGGCATTGTTAAGCTTCCAAAAAACTAACATCTCCTGAAATCTCAATGTATATTTTTTCATCCGACCTTCATGATAACTTCAAGTAATGAGCAGTACACCAATCAAACTTGGATGTCCATGTTTCGTTCTCCTAGGTTGAAGCATTCGTTTGCAGGAGAAGTTTGAATTTTTAGGTTTCACTGCGTTTTCTTCTATATTGACAGATGCTGTTAGAACTCTAAATCAAACACGGTTTGTGCTAGCCTCTTGAAACTTGACACAATACAGTAGTTCTACGTTCTAACTCTAAGGTTTGTTTCCTCTTGATGTAGCCTTAAGCAGAGACTGGCGAATAACACATTCAATGAAAGTCATTGTAAGCTTCCAAAAAACTACCATCTCCTGAAATCACAACATATATTTTTGCTTCCGACCTTCATGATAACTTCAAGTAATGAGCAGTACACCAATCAAACTTGGATGTCCAAGTTTTTTTCTCCTAGTTTGAAGCATTCCTTTGCAGGAACAGTTTGAATTTTTAGGTTTCACTGCGTTTTCTGCTATATTGACAGATGCAGTTAGAACTCTAAATTAAACACGGTTTGTGGTAGCTTCTTGAAACTTGACACAATACAGTAGTTCTACGTTCTATCTCTAAGGTTTGTTTCCTCTTGATGTAGCCTTAAGCAGAGACTGGCGAATAACTCATTCAATGAAAGGCGTTGATAGGCTGCCAAAAAACTACAGTCTCCTGAAATCACAACATACATTTTTTCTTCCGACCTCCATGATACTTTCAAGTAATGTGCAGTACACCAATCAAACTTGGATGTCCAAGTTTCGTTCTCCTAGGTTGAAGCATTCGTTTGCAGGAACAGTTTGAATTTTTAGGTTTCACTGCGTTTTCTTCTATATTGACAGATGCAGTTAGAACTCTAAATCAAACACGGTTTGTGCTAGCCTCTTGAAACTTGACACAATACCGTAGTTCTATGTTCTAACTCTAAGGTTTGTTTCCTCTTGATGTAGCCTTAAGCAGAGACTGGCGAATAACACATTCAATGAAAGGCATTGTTAAGCTTTCAAAAAACTACCATCTCCTGAAATCACAACATATATTTTTCCTTCCGAACTTCATGATACTTTCAAGTAATGAGCAGTATACCAATCAAACTTGGATGTCCAAGTTTCGTTCTCCTAAGTTGAAGCATTCGTTTGCAGGAAGAGTTTGAATTTTTAGGTTTCACTGCGTTTTCTTCTATAGTGACAGATGCAGTTAGAACTCTAAATCAAACACGGTTTGTGCTAGCCTCTTGAAATTGACACAATACAGTAGTTCTACGTTCTAACTCTAAGGGTTGTTTCCTCTTGATGTAGCCTTAAGCAGAGACTGGCGAATAACACTTTCAATGAAAGGCATTGTTAAGCTTCCAAAAAACTACCATCTCCTGAAATCTCAATGTATATTTTTTCATCCGACCTTCATGATAACTTCAAGTAATGAGCAGTACACCAATCAAACTTGGATGTCCATGTTTCGTTCTCCTAGGTTGAAGCATTCGTTTGCAGGAGAAGTTTGAATTTTTAGGTTTCACTGCGTTTTCTTCTATATTGACAGATGCAGTTAGAACTCTAAATCAAACACGGTTTGTGCTAGCCTCTTGAAACTTGACACAATACAGTAGTTCTACGTTCTAACTCTAAGGTTTGTTTCCTCTTGATGTAGCCTTAAGCAGAGACTGGCGAATAACACATTCAATGAAAGTCATTGTTAAGCTTCCAAAAAACTACCATCTCCTGAAATCACAACATATATTTTTTCTTCCGAACTTCATGATACTTTCAAGTAATGAGCAGTACACCAATCAAACTTGGATGTCCAAGTTTCGTTCTCCTAGGTTGAAGCATTCGTTTGCAGGAACAGTTTGAATTTTTAGGTTTCATTGCGTTTTCTTCTATACTGACAGATGCATTTAGAACTCTAAATCAAACACGGTTTGTGCTAGCTTCTTGAAACTTGACACAATACAGTAGTTCTACGTTGTAACTCTAAGGTTTGTTTCCTCTTGATGTAGCCTTAAGCAGAGACTGGCGAATAACTCATTCAATGAAAGGCGTTGGTAGGCTGCCAAAAAACTACAGTCTCCTGAAATCACAACATACATTTTTTCTTCCGACCTTCATGATACTTTCAAGTAATGTGCAGTACACCAATCAAACTTGGATGTCCAAGTTTCGTTCTCCTAGGTTGAAGCATTCGTTTGCAGGAACAGTTTGAATTTTTAGGTTTCACTGCGTTTTCTCCTATATTGACAGATGCAGTTAGAACTCTAAATTAAACACGGTTTGTGGTAGCTTCTTGAAACTTGACACAATACAGTAGTTCTACGTTCTATCTCTAAGGTTTGTTTCCTCTTGATGTAGCCTTAAGAAGAGACTGGCGAATAACTCATTCAATGAAAGGCGTTGGTAGGCTGCCAAAAAACTACAGTCTCCTGAAATAACAACATAAATTTTTTCTTCCGACCTTCATGATACTTTCAAGTAATGAGCAGTACACCAATCAAACTTGGATGTCCATGTTTCGTTCTCCTAGGTTGAAGCATTCCTTTGCAGGAACAGTTTGAATTTTTAGGTTTCACTGCGTTTTCTTCTATATTGACAGATGCAGTTAGAACTCTAAATCAAACACGGTTTGTGCTAGCCTCTTGAAACTTGACACAATACAGTAGTTCTACGTTCTAACTCTAAGGTTTGTTTCCTCTTGATGTATCCTTAAGCAGAGACTGGCGAATAACACATTCAATGAAAGGCATTGTTAAGCTTTCAAAAAACTACCATCTCCTGAAATCACAACATATATTTTTTCTTCCGAACTTCATGATACTTTCAAGTATTGAGCAGTATACCAATCAAACTTGGATGTCCAAGTTTCGTTCTCCTAAGTTGAAGCATTCGTTTGCAGGAAGAGTTTGAATTTTTAGGTTTCACTGCGTTTTCTTCTATAGTGACAGATGCAGTTAGAACTCTAAATCAAACACGGTTTGTGCTAGCCTCTTGAAACTTGACACAATACAGTAGTTCTACGTTCTAACTCTAAGGTTTGTTTCCTCTTGATGTAGCCTTAAGCAGAGACTGGCGAATAACACATTCAATGAAAGTCATTGTTAAGCTTCCAAAAAACTACCATCTCCTGAAATCACAACATATATTTTTTCTTCCGAACTTCATGATACTTTCAGGTAATGAGCAGTACACCAATCAAACTTGGATGTCCAAGTTTTGTTGTAATAGGTTGAAGCATTCGTTTGCAGGAACAGTTTGAATTTTTAGGTTTCACTGCGTTTTCTTCTATATTGACAGATGCAGTTAGAACTCTAAATCAAACACGGTTTGTGCTAGCTTCTTGAAATTTGACACAATACAGTAGTTCTACGTTCTAACTCTAAGGTTTGTTTCCTCTTGATGTAGACTTAAGCAGAGACTGGCGAAACACTCATTCAATGAAAGGCGTTGGTAGGCTGCCAAAAAACTACAGTCTCCTGAAATCACAACATACATTTTTTTCTTCCGACCTTCATGATACTTTCAAGTAATGTGCAGTACACCAATCAAATTTGGATGTCCAAGTTTCGTTCTCCTAGGTTGAAGCATTCGTTTGCAGGAACAGTTTGAATTTTTAGGTTTCCCTGCGTTTTCTCCTATATTGACAGATACAGTTAGAACTCTAAATTAAACACGGTTTGTGGTAGCTTCTTGAAACTTGACACAATACAGTAGTTCTACGTTCTAACTCTAAGGTTTGTTTCCTCTTGATGTAGCCTTAAGCAGAGACTGGCGAATAACTCATTCAATGAAAGGCGTTGGTAGGCCCCAAAAAACTACAGTCTCCTGAAATCAAAACATATATTTTTTCTTCCGACCTTCATGATACTTTCACGTAATAAGCAGTACACCAATCAAACTTGGATGCCCAAGTTTCGTTCTCCTATGTTGAAGCATTCGTTTGCAGGAACAGTTTGAATTTTTAGGTTTCACTCTGTTTTCTCCTATATTGACAGATGCAGTTCGAACTCTAAATCAAACACGGTTTGTGGTAGCTTCTTGAAACTTGACACAATAAAGTAGTTCTACGTTCTATCCCTAAGGTTTGTTTCCTCTTGATGTAGCCTTAAGCAGAGACTGGCGAATAACACTTTCAATGAAAGGCATTGTTAAGCTTCCAAAAAACTACCATCTCCTGAAATCTCAATGTATATTTTTTCATCCGACCTTCATGATAACTTCAAGTAATGAGCAGTACACCAATCAAACTTGGATGTCCATGTTTCGTTCTCCTAAGTTGAAGCATTCGTTTGCAGGAGAAGTTTGAATTTTTAGCTTTCACTGCGTTTTCTTCTATATTGACAGATGCAGTTAGAACTCTAAATCAAACACGGTTTGTGCTAGCCTCTTGAAACTTGACACAATACAGTAGTTCTACGTTCTAACTCTAAGGTTTGTTTCCTCTTGATGTAGCCTTAAGCAGAGACTGGCGAATAACACATTCAATGAAAGTCATTGTTAAGCTTCCAAAAAACTACCATCTCCTGAAATCACAACATATATTTTTTCTTCCGAACTTCATGATACTTTCAAGTCATGAGCAGTACACCAATCAAACTTGGATGTCCAAGTTTCATTCTCCTAGGTTGAAGCATTCGTTTGCAGGAACAGTTTGAATTTTTAGGTTTCACTGCGTTTTCTTCTATATTGACAGATGCAGTTAGAACTCTAAATCAAACACGGTTTGTGCTAGCTTCTTGAAACTTGACACAATACAGTAGTTCTACGTTCTAACTCTAAGGTTTGTTTCCTCTTGATGTAGCCTTAAGCAGAGACTGGCGAATAACTCATTCAATGGAAGGCGTTGGTAGGCTGCCAAAAAACTACAGTCTCCTGAAATCACAACATACATTTTTTCTTCCGACCTTCATGATACTTTCAAGTAATGTGCAGTACACCAATCAAACTTGGATGTCCAAGTTTCGTTCTCCTAGGTTGAAGCATTCGTTTGCAGGAACAGTTTGAATTTTTAGGTTTCACTGCGTTTTCTCCTATATTGACAGATGCAGTTAGAACTCTAAATTAAACACGGTTTGTGGTAGCTTCTTGAAACTAGACACAATAAAGTAGTTCTACGTTCTATCTCTAAGGTTTGTTTCCTCTTGATGTAGCCTTAAGCAGAGACTGGCGAATAACTCATTCAATGAAAGGCTTTGGTAGGCTGCCAAAAAACTACAGTCTCCTGAAATCACAACATATATTTTTTATTCCGAACTTCATGATACTTTCAAGTAATGAGCAGTACACCAATCAAACTTGGATGCCCAAGTTTCGTTCTCCTACGTTGAAGCATTCGTTTGCAGGAACAGTTTGAATTTTCATGTTTCACTGCGTTTTCTCCTATATTGACAGATGCAGTTAGAACTCTAAATAAAACACGGTTTGTGGTAGCTTCTTGAAACTTGACACAATACTGTAGTTCTACGTTCTATCTCTAAGGGTTGTTTCCTCTTGATGTAGCCTTAAGCAGAGACTGGCGAATAACTCATTCAATGAAAGGCGTTGGTAGGCTGCCAAAAAACTACAGTCTCCTGAAATCACAACATATATTTTTTCTTCCGACCTTCATGATACTTTCAAGTAATGAGCAGTACACCAATCAAACTTGGATGTCCATGTTTCGTTCTCCTAGGTTGAAGCATTCGTTTGCAGGAGAAGTTTGAATTTTTAGGTTTCACTGCGTTTTCTTCTATATTGACAGATGCAGTTAGAACTCTAAATCAAACACGGTTTGTGCTAGCCTCTTGAAACTTGACACAATACAGTAGTTCTACGTTCTAAATCTAAGGTTTGTTTCCTCTTGATGTAGCCTTAAGCAGAGACTGGCGAATAACACATTCAATGAAAGTCATTGTTAAGCTTCCAAAAAACTACCATCTCCTGAAATCACAACATATATTTTTTCTTCCGACCTTCATGATACTTTCAAGTAATGAGCAGTACACCAATCAAACTTGGGTGCCCAAGTTTCGTTCTCCTAGGTTGAAGCATTCCTTTGCAGGAACAGTTTGAATTTTTAGGTTTCACTGCGTTTTCTCCTATATTGACAGATGCAGTTAGAACTCTAAATCAAACACGGTTTGTGCTAGCTTCTTGAAACTTGACACAATACAGTAGTTCTACGTTCTAACTCTAAGGTTTGTTTCCTCTTGATGTAGCCTTAAGCAGAGACTGGCGAATAACTCATTCAATGGAAGGCGTTGGTAGGCTGCCAAAAAACTACAGTCTCCTGAAATCACAACATACATTTTTTCTTCCGACCTTCATGATACTTTCAAGTAATGTGCAGTACACCAATCAAACTTGGATGTCCAAGTTTCGTTCTCCTAGGTTGAAGCATTCGTTTGCAGGAACAGTTTGAATTTTTAGGTTTCACTGCGTTTTCTCCTATATTGACAGATGCAGTTAGAACTCTAAATTAAACACGGTTTGTGGTAGCTTCTTGAAACTAGACACAATAAAGTAGTTCTACGTTCTATCTCTAAGGTTTGTTTCCTCTTGATGTAGCCTTAAGCAGAGACTGGCGAATAACTCATTCAATGAAAGGCTTTGGTAGGCTGCCAAAAAACTACAGTCTCCTGAAATCACAACATATATTTTTTATTCCGAACTTCATGATACTTTCAAGTAATGAGCAGTACACCAATCAAACTTGGATGCCCAAGTTTCGTTCTCCTACGTTGAAGCATTCGTTTGCAGGAACAGTTTGAATTTTCAGGTTTCACTGCGTTTTCTCCTATATTGACAGATGCAGTTAGAACTCTAAATAAAACACGGTTTGTGGTAGCTTCTTGAAACTTGACACAATACTGTAGTTCTACGTTCTATCTCTAAGGGTTGTTTCCTCTTGATGTAGCCTTAAGCAGAGACTGGCGAATAACTCATTCAATGAAAGGCGTTGGTAGGCTGCCAAAAAACTACAGTCTCCTGAAATCACAACATATATTTTTTCTTCCGACCTTCATGATACTTTCAAGTAATGAGCAGTACACCAATCAAACTTGGATGTCCATGTTTCGTTCTCCTAGGTTGAAGCATTCGTTTGCAGGAGAAGTTTGAATTTTTAGGTTTCACTGCGTTTTCTTCTATATTGACAGATGCAGTTAGAACTCTAAATCAAACACGGTTTGTGCTAGCCTCTTGAAACTTGACACAATACAGTAGTTCTACGTTCTAAATCTAAGGTTTGTTTCCTCTTGATGTAGCCTTAAGCAGAGACTGGCGAATAACACATTCAATGAAAGTCATTGTTAAGCTTCCAAAAAACTACCATCTCCTGAAATCACAACATATATTTTTTCTTCCGACCTTCATGATACTTTCAAGTAATGAGCAGTACACCAATCAAACTTGGGTGCCCAAGTTTCGTTCTCCTAGGTTGAAGCATTCCTTTGCAGGAACAGTTTGAATTTTTAGGTTTCACTGCGTTTTCTCCTATATTGACAGATACCGTTAGAACTCTAAATTAAACACGGTTTGTGGTAGCTTCTTGAAACTTGACACAATACAGTAGTTCTACGTTCTAACTCTAAGGTTTGTTTCCTCTTGATGTAGCCTTAAGCAGAGACTGGCGAATAACTCATTCAATGAAAGGCGTTGGTAGGCCCCAAAAAACTACAGTCTCCTGAAATCAAAACATATATTTTTTCTTCCGACCTTCATGATACTTTCACGTAATAAGCAGTACACCAATCAAACTTGGATGCCCAAGTTTCATTCTCCTATGTTGAAGAATTCGTTTGCAGGAACAGTTTGAATTTTTAGGTTTCACTCTGTTTTCTCCTATATTGACAGATGCAGTTCGAACTCTAAATCAAACACGGTTTGTGGTAGCTTCTTGAAACTTGACACAATAAAGTAGTTCTACGTTCTATCCCTAAGGTTTGTTTCCTCTTGATGTAGCCTTAAGTAGAGACTGGCGAATAACACTTTCAATGAAAGGCATTGTTAAGCTTCCAAAAAACTACCATCTCCTGAAATCTCAATGTATATTTTTTCATCCGACCTTCATGATATCTTCAAGTAATGAGCAGTACACCAATCAAACTTGGATGTCCATGTTTCGTTCTCCTAGGTTGAAGCATTCGTTTGCAGGAGAAGTTTGAATTTTTAGGTTTCACTGCGTTTTCTTCTATGTTGACAGATGCAGTTAGAACTCTAAATCAAACACGGTTTGTGCTAGCCTCTTGAAACTTGACACAATACAGTAGTTCTACGTTCTAACTCTAAGGTTTGTTTCGTCTTGATGTAGCCTTAAGCAGAGACTGGCGAATAACACATTCAATGAAAGTCATTGTTATGCTTCCAAAAAACTACCATCTCCTGAAATCACAACATATATTTTTTCTTCCGAACTTCATGATACTTTCAAGTAATGAGCAGTACACCAATCAAACTTGGATGTCCAAGTTTCGTTCTCCTAGGTTGAACCATTCGTTTGCAGGAACAGTTTGAATTTTTAGGTTTCATTGCGTTTTCTTCTATATTGACAGATGCATTTAGAACTCTAAATCAAACACGGTTTGTGCTAGCTTCTTGAAACTTGACACAATACAGTAGTTCTACGTTCTAACTCTAAGGTTTGTTTCCTCTTGATGTAGCCTTATGCAGAGACTGGCGAATAACTCATTCAATGAAAGGCGTTGGTAGGCTGCCAAAAAACTACAGTCTCCTGAAATCACAACATACATTTTTTCTTCCGACCTTCATGATACTTTCAAGTAATGAGCAGTACACCAATCAAACTTGGATGTCCATGTTTCGTTCTCCTAGGTTGAAGCATTCCTTTGCAGGAACAGTTTGAATTTTTAGGTTTCACTGCGTTTTCTTCTATATTGACAGATGAAGTTAGAACTCTAAATTAAACACGGTTTGTGCTAGCCTCTTGAAACTTGACACAATACAGGAGTTCTACGTTCTAACTCTAAGGTTTGTTTCCTCTTGATGTAGCCTTAAGCAGAGACTGGCGAATAACACATTCAATGAAAGGCATTGTTAAGCTTTCAAAAAACTACCATCTCCTGAAATCACAACATATATTTTTTCTTCCGAACTTCATGATACTTTCAAGTAATGAGCAGTATACCAATCAAACTTGGATGTCCAAGTTTCGTTCTCCTAAGTTGAAGCTTTCGTTTGCAGGAAGAGTTTGAATTTTTAGGTTTCACTGCGTTTTCTTCTATAGTGACAGATGCAGTTAGAACTCTAAATCAAACACGGTTTGTGCTAGCCTCTTGAAACTTGACACAATACAGTAGTTCTACGTTCTAATTCTAAGGTTTGTTTCCTCTTGATGTAGCCTTAAGCAGAGACTGGCGAATAACACATTCAATGAAAGTCATTGTTAAGCTTCCAAAAAACTACCATCTCCTGAAATCACAACATATATTTTTTCTTCCGAACTTCATGATACTTTCAAGTAATGAGCAGTACACCAATCAAACTTGGATGTCCAAGTTTTGTTGTCCTAGGTTGAAGCATTCGTTTGCAGGAACAGTTTGAATTTTTAGGTTTCACTGCGTTTTCTTCTATATTGACAGATGCAGTTAGAACTCTAAATCAAACACGGTTTGTGCTAGCTTCTTGAAATTTGACACAATACAGTAGTTCTACGTTCTAACTCTAAGGTTTGTTTCCTCTTGATGTAGACTTAAGCAGAGACTGGCGAAACACTCATTCAATGAAAGGCGTTGGTAGGCTGCCAAAAAACTACAGTCTCCTGAAATCACAACATACATTTTTTTCTTCCGACCTTCATGATACTTTCAAGTAATGTGCAGTACACCAATCAAACTTGGATGTCCAAGTTTCGTTCTCCTAGGTTGAAGCATTCGTTTGCAGGAACAGTTTGAATTTTTACGTTTCCCTGCGTTTTCTCCTATATTGACAGATACAGTTAGAACTCTAAATTAAACACGGTTTGTGGTAGCTTCTTGAAACTTGACACAATACAGTAGTTCTACGTTCTAACTCTAAGGTTTGTTTCCTCTTGATGTAGCCTTAAGCAGAGACTGGCGAATAACTCATTCAATGAAAGGCGTTGGTAGGCCCCAAAAAACTACAGTCTCCTGAAATCAAAACATATATTTTTTCTTCCGACCTTCATGATACTTTCACGTAATAAGCAGTACACCAATCAAACTTGGATGCCCAAGTTTCGTTCTCCTATGTTGAAGCATTCGTTTGCAGGAACAGTTTGAATTTTTAGGTTTCACTCTGTTTTCTCCTATATTGACAGATGCAGTTCGAACTCTAAATCAAACACGGTTTGTGGTAGCTTCTTGAAACTTGACACAATAAAGTAGTTCTACGTTCTATCCCTAAGGTTTGTTTCCTCTTGATGTAGCCTTAAGCAGAGACTGGCGAATAACACTTTCAATGAAAGGCATTGTTAAGCTTCCAAAAAACTACCATCTCCTGAAATCTCAATGTATATTTTTTCATCCGACCTTCATGATAACTTCAAGTAATGAGCAGTACACCAAACAAACTTGGATGTCCATGTTTCGTTCTCCTAGTTTGAAGCATTCGTTTGCAGGAGAAGTTTGAATTTTTAGGTTTCACTGCGTTTTCTTCTATATTGACAGATGCAGTTAGAACTCTAAATCAAACACGGTTTGTGCTAGCCTCTTGAAACTTGACACAATACAGTAGTTCTACGTTCTAACTCTAAGGTTTGTTTCCTCTTGATGTAGCCTTAAGCAGAGACTGGCGAATAGCACATTCAATGAAAGTCATTGTTAAGCTTCCAAAAAACTACCATCTCCTGAAATCACAACATATATTTTTTCTTCCGAACTTCATGATACTTTCAAGTCATGAGCAGTACACCAATCAAACTTGGATGTCCAAGTTTCGTTCTCCTAGGTTGAAGCATTCGTTTGCAGGAACAGTTTGAATTTTTAGGTTTCACTGCGTTTTCTTCTATATTGACAGATGCAGTTAGAACTCTAAATCAAACACGGTTTGTGCTAGCCTCTTGAAACTTGACACAATAAAGTAGTTCTACGTTCTAACTCTAAGGTTTGTTTCCTCTTGATGTAGACTTAAGCAGAGACTGGCGAAACACTCATTCAATGAAAGGCGTTGGTAGGCTGCCAAAAAACTACAGTCTCCTGAAATCACAACATACATTTTTTTCTTCCGACCTTCATGATACTTTCAAGTAATGTGCAGTACACCAATCAAACTTGGATGTCCAAGTTTCGTTCTCCTATGTTGAAGCATTCGTTTGCAGGAACAGTTTGAATTTTTACGTTTCCCTGCGTTTTCTCCTATATTGACAGATACAGTTAGAACTCTAAATTAAACACGGTTTGTGGTAGCTTCTTGAAACTTGACACAATACAGTAGTTCTACGTTCTAACTCTAAGGTTTGTTTCCTCTTGATGTAGCCTTAAGCAGAGACTGGCGAATAACTCATTCAATGAAAGGCGTTGGTAGGCCCCAAAAAACTACAGTCTCCTGAAATCAAAACATATATTTTTTCTTCCGACCTTCATGGTACTTTCACGTAATAAGCAGTACACCAATCAAACTTGGATGCCCAAGTTTCGTTCTCCTATGTTGAAGCATTCGTTTGCAGGAACAGTTTGAATTTTTAGGTTTCACTCTGTTTTCTCCTATATTGACAGATGCAGTTTGAACTCTAAATCAAACACGGTTTGTGGTAGCTTCTTGAAACTTGACACAATAAAGTAGTTCTACGTTCTATCCCTAAGGTTTGTTTCCTCTTGATGTAGCCTTAAGCAGAGACTGGCGAATAACACTTTCAATGAAAGGCATTGTTAAGCTTCCAAAAACCTACCATCTCCTGAAATCACAACATATATTTTTTTTTCCGAACTTCATGATACTTTCAAGTCATGAGCAGTACACCAATCAAACTTGGATGTCCAAGTTTCGTTCTCCTAGGTTGAAGCATTCGTTTGCAGGAACAGTTTGAATTTTTAGGTTTCACTGCGTTTTCTTCTATATTGACAGATGCAGTTAGAACTCTAAATCAAACACGGTTTGTGCTAGCCTCTTGAAACTTGACACAATACAGTAGTTCTACGTTCTAACTCTAAGGTTTGTTTCCTCTTGATGTAGCCTTAAGCAGAGACTGGCGAATAACACATTCAATGAAAGTCATTGTTAAGCTTCCAAAAACCTACCATCTCCTGAAATCACAACATATATTTTTTCTTCCGACCTTCATGATAACTTCAAGTAATGAGCAGTACACCAATCAAACTTGGGTGCCCAAGTTTCGTTCTCCTAGGTTGAAGCATTCCTTTGCAGGAACAGTTTGAATTTTTAGGTTTCACTGCGTTTTCTCCTATATTGACAGATACAGTTAGAACTCTAAATTAAACACGGTTTGTGGTAGCTTCTTGAAACTTGACACAATACAGTAGTTCTACGTTCTAACTCTAAGGATTGTTTCCTCTTGATGTAGCCTTATGCAGAGACTGGCGAATAACTCATTCAATGAAAGGCGTTGGTAGGCTGCCAAAAAACGACAGTCTCCTGAAATCAAAACATATATATTTTCTCCCGACCTTCATGATACTTTCACTTAATGAGCAGTACACCAATCAAACTTGGATGTCCAAGTTTCGTTCTCCTATGTTGAAGCATTCGTTTGCAGGAACAGTTTGAATTTTTAGGTTTCAATCTGTTTTCTCCTATATTGACAGATGCAGTTCGAACTCTAAATCAAACACGGTTTGTGGTAGCTTCTTGAAACTTGACACAATACAGTAGTTCTACGTTCTAACTCTAAGGTTTGTTTCCTCTTGATGTAGCCTTAAGCAGAGACTGGCGAATAACACTTTCAATGAAAGGCATTGTTAAGCTTCCAAAAAACTACCATCTCCTGAAATCTCAATGTATATTTTTTCATCCGACCTTCATGATAACTTCAAGTAATGAGCAGTACACCAATCAAACTTGAATGTCCATGTTTCATTCTCCTAGGTTGAAGCATTCGTTTGCAGGAGAAGTTTGAATTTTTAGGTTTCACTGCATTTTCTTCTATATTGACAGATGCAGTTAGAACTCTAAATCTAACACGGTTTGTGCTAGCCTCTTGAAACTTGACACAAAACAGTAGTTCTACGTTCTAACTCTAAGGTTTGTTTCCTCTTGATGTAGCCTTAAGCAGAGACTGGCGAATAACACATTCAATGAAAGGCATTGTTAAGCTTTCAAAAAACTACCATCTCCTGAAATCACAACATATATTTTTTCTTCCGAACTTCATGATACTTTCAAGTAATGAGCAGTATACCAATCAAACTTGGATGTCCAAGTTTCGTTCTCCTAAGTTGAAGCATTCGTTTGCAGGAAGAGTTTGAATTTTTAGGTTTCACTGCGTTTTCTTCTATAGTGACAGATGCAGTTAGAACTCTAAATCAAACACGGTTTGTGCTAGCCTCTTGAAACTTGACACAATACAGTAGTTCTACGTTCTAACTCTAAGGTTTGTTTCCTCTTGATGTAGCCTTAAGCAGAGACTGGCGAATAACACATTCAATGAAAGTCATTGTTAAGCTTCCAAAAAACTACCATCTCCTGAAATCACAACATATATTTTTTCTTCCGAACTTCATGATACTTTCAAGTAATGAGCAGTACACCAATCAAACTTGGATGTCCAAGTTTTGTTGTCCTAGGTTGAAGCATTCGTTTGCAGGAACAGTTTGAATTTTTAGGTTTCACTGCGTTTTCTTCTATATTGACAGATGCAGTTAGAAATCTAAATCAAACACGGTTTGTGCTAGCTTCTTGAAATTTGACACAATACAGTAGTTCTACGTTCTAACTCTAAAGTTTGTTTCCTCTTGATGTAGCCGTAAGCAGAGACTGGCGAATAACTCATTCAATGAAAGACGTTGGTAGGCTGCCAAAAAACTACAGTCTCCTGAAATCACAACATACATTTTTTTCTTCCGACCTTCATGATACTTTCAAGTAATGTGCAGTACACCAATCAAACTTGGATGTCCAAGTTTCGTTCTCCTAGGTTGAAGCATTCGTTTGCAGGAACAGTTTGAATTTTTAGGTTTCCCTGCGTTTTCTCCTATATTGACAGATGCAGTTAGAACTCTAAATCAAACACGGTTTGTGGTAGCTTCTTGAAACTTTACACAATACAGTAGTTCTACGTTCTATCTCTAAGGTTTGTTTCCTCTTGATGTAGCCTTAAGCAGAGACTGGCGAATAACTCATTCAATGAAAGGCGTTGGTAGGCTGCCAAAAAACTACAGTCTCCTGAAATCACAACATATATTTTTTCTTCCGACCTTCATGATAACTTCCAGTAATGAGCAGTACACCAATCAAACTTGGATGCCCAAGTTTCCTTCTCCTACGTTGAAGCATTCGTTTGCAGGAACAGTTTGAATTTTCAGGTTTCACTGCGATTTCTCCTACATTGACAGATGAAGTTAGAACTCTAAATAAAACACGGTTTGTGGTAGCTTCTTGAAACTTGACACAATTCTGTAGTACTACGTTCTATCTCTAAGGTTTGTTTCCTCTTGATGTAGCCTTAAGCAGAGACAGGCGAATAACTCATTCAATGAAAGGCGTTGGTAGGCTGCCAAAAAACTACAGTCTCCTGAAATCACAACATATATTTTTTCTTCCGACCTTCATGATACTTTCAAGTAATGAGCAGTACACCAATCAAACTTGGATGTCCATGTTTTGTTCTCCTAGGTTGAAGCATTCGTTTGCAGGAGAAGTTTGAATTTTTAGGTTTCACTGCGTTTTCTTCTATATTGACAGATGCAGTTAGAACTCTAAATCAAACACGGTTTGTGCCAGCCTCTTGAAACTTGACACAATACAGTAGTTCTACGTTCTAACTCTAAGGTTTGTTTCCTCTTGATGTAGCCTTAAGCAGAGACTGGCGAATAACACATTCATGAAAGTCATTGTTAAGCTTCCAAAAAACTACCATCTCCTGAAATCACAACATATATTTTTTCTTCCGACCTTCATGATACTTTCAAGTAATGAGCAGTACACCAATCAAACTTGGATGTCCAAGTTTCGTTCTCCTAGTTTGAAGCATTCCTTTGCAGGAACAGTTTGAATTTTTAGGTTTCACTGCGTTTTCTCCTATATTGACAGATGCAGTTAGAACACTAAATTAAACACGGTTTGTGGTAGCTTCTTGAAACTTGACACAATACAGTAGTTCTACGTTCTATCTCTAAGGTTTCTTTCCTCTTGATGTAGCCTTAAGCAGAGACTGGCGAATAACTCATTCAATGAAAGACGTTGGTAGGCTGCCAAAAAACTACAGTCTCCTGAAATCACAACATATATTTTTTCTTCCGACCTTCATGATAACTTCAAGTAATGAGCAGTACACCAATCAAACTTGGGTGCCCAAGTTTCGTTCTCCTAGGTTGAAGCATTCCTTTGCAGGAACAGTTTGAATTTTTAGGTTTCACTGCGTTTTCTCCTATATTGACAGATACAGTTAGAACTCTAAATTAAACACGGTTTGTGGTAGCTTCTTGAAACTTGACACAATACAGTAGTTCTACGTTCTAACTCTAAGGTTTGTTTCCTCTTGATGTAGCCTTATGCAGAGACTGGCGAATAACTCATTCAATGAAAGGCGTTGGTAGGCTGCCAAAAAACGACAGTCTCCTGAAATCAAAACATATATTTTTTCTTCCGACCTTCATGATACTTTCAAGTAATGAGCAGTACACCAATCAAACTTGGATGTCCATGTTTCGTTCTCCTAGGTTGAAGCATTCGTTTGCAGGAGAAGTTTGAATTTTCAGGTTTCACTGCGTTTTCTCCTATATTGACAGATGCAGTTAGAACTCTAAATCAAACACGGTTTGTGCTAGCCTCTTGAAACTTGACACAATACAGTAGTTCTACGTTCTAACTCTAAGGTTTGTTTCCTCCTGATGTAGCCATAAGCAGAGACTGGCGAATAACTCATTCAATGAAAGGCGTTGGTAGGCTTCCAAAAAACTACCATCTCCTGAAATCACAACATATATTTTTTCTTCCGACCTTCATGATAACTTCAAGTAATGAGCAGTACACCAATCAAACTTGGATGCCCAAGTTTCGTTCTCCTACGTTGAAGCATTCGTTTGCAGGAACAGTTTGAATTTTCAGGTTTCACTGCGTTTTCTCCTATATTGACAGATGCAGTTAGAACTCTAAATAAAACACGGTTTGTTGTAGGTTCTTGAAACTTGACACAATACTGTAGTTCTACGTTCTATCTCTAATTTTTGTTTCCTCTTGATGTAGCCTTAAGCAGAGACTGGCGAATAACTCATTCAATGAAAGGCGTTGGTAGGCTGCCAAAAAACTACAGTCTCCTGAAATCACAACATATATTTTTTCTTCCAACCTTCATGATACTTTCAAGTAATGAGCAGTACACCAATCAGACTTGGATGTCCATGTTTCGTTCTCCTAGGTTGAAGCATTCGTTTGCAGGAGAAGTTTGAATTTTCAGGTTTCACTGCGTTTTCTCCTATATTGACAGATGCAGTTAGAACTCTAAATCAAACACGGTTTGTGCTAGCTTCTTGAAACTTGACACTATACAGTAGTTGTACGTTCTAACTCTAAGGTTTGTTTCCTCTTGATGTAGCCTTAAGCAGATACTGGTGAATAACTCATTCAATGAAAGGCGTTGGTAGGCTGCCAAAAAACGACAGTCTCCTGAAATCAAAACATATATTTTTTCTTCAGACCTTCATGATACTTTCAAGTAATGAGCAGTACACCAATCAATCTTGGATGCCCACGTTTCGTTCTCCTATGTTGAGCATTCGTTTGCAGGAACAGTTTGAATTTTTAGGTTTCACTCTGTTTTCTCCTATACTGAGAGATGCAGTTCGAACTCTAAATCAAACACGGTTTGTGGTAGCTTCTTGAAACTTGACACAATAAAGTAGTTCTACGTTCTATCCCTAAGGTTTGTTTCTTCTTGATGTAGCCTTAAGCAGAGACTGGCGAATAACACTTTCAATGAAAGGCATTGTTAAGCTTCCAAAAAACTACCATCTCCCGAAATCTCAATGTATATTTTTTCATCCGACCTTCATGATAACTTCAAGTAATGAGCACTACACCAATCAAACTTGGATGCCCAAGTTTCGTTCTCCTAGGTTGAAGCATTCGTTTGCAGGAACAGTTTGAATTTTTAGGTTTCACTGCGTTTTCTCCTATATTGACAGATGCAGTTAGATCTCTAAATTAAACAGGGTTTGTGGTAGCTTCTTGAAACTTGACACAATACAGTAGTTCTATGTTCTATCTCTAAGGTTTGTTTCCTCTTGATGTAGCCTTAAGCAGAGACTGGCGAATAACTCATTCAATGAAAGGCGTTGGTAGGCTGCCAAAAAACTACAGTCTCCTGAAAGCACAACATATATTTTTTCTTCCGACCTTCATGATAACTTCAAGTAATGAGCAGTACACCAATCAAACTTGGATGCCCAAGTTTCGTTCTCCTACGTTGAAGCATTCGTTTGCAGGAACAGTTTGAATTTTCAGGTTTCACTGCGTTTTCTCCTATATTGACAGATGCAGTTAGAACTCTAAATAAAACACGGTTTGTGGTAGCTTCTTGAAACTTGACGCAATACAGTAGTCCTACGTTCTATCTCTAAGGTTTGTTTCCTCTTGATGTAGCCTTAAGCAGAGACTGGCGAATAACTCATTCAATGAAAGGCGTTGGTAGGCTGCCAAAAAACTACAGTCTCCTGAAATCACAACATATATTTTTTCGTCCGACATTCATGATACTTTCAAGTAATGAGCAGTACACCAATCAAACTTGGATGTCCGTGTTTCGTTCTCCTAGGTTGAAGCAATCGTTTGCAGGAGAAGTTTGAACTTTTAGGTTTCACTGCGTTTTCTTCTATAGTGACAGATGCAGTTAGAACTCTAAATCAAACACGGTTTGTGCTAGCCTCTTGAAACTTGACACAATACAGTAGTTCTACGTTCTAACTCTAAGGTTTGTTTCCTCTTGATGTAGCCTTAAGCAGAGACTGGCGAATAACACATTCAATGAAAGTCATTGTTAAGCTTCCAAATAACTACCATCTCCTGAAATCACAACATATATTTTTTCCTCCGAACTTCATGATACTTTCAAGTAATGAGCAGTACACCAATCAAACTTGGATGTCCAAGTTTTGTTGTCCTAGGTTGTAGCATTCTTTAGCAGGAACAGTTTGAATTTTTAGGTTTCACTGCGTTTTCTTCTATATTGACAGATGCCGTTAGAACTCTAAATCAAACACGGTTTGTGCTAGCTTCTTGAAATTTGACACAATACAGTAGTTCTACGTTCTAACTCTAAGGTTTGTTTCCTCTTGATGTAGCCTTTAGCAGAGACTGGCGAATAACTCATTCAATGAAAGGCGTTGGTAGGCTGCCAAAAAACTACAGTCTCCTGAAATCACAACATACATTTTTTCTTCCGACCTTCATGATACTTTCAAGTAATGTGCAGTACACCAATCAAACTTGGATGTCCAAGTTTCGTTCTCCTAGGTTGAAGCATTCGTTTGCAGGAACAGTTTGAATTTTTAGGTTTCCCTGCGTTTTCTTCTTTATTGACAGATGCAGTTAGAACTCTAAATCAAACACGGTTTGTGCTAGCCTCTTGAAACTTGACACAATACAGTAGTTCTACGTTCTAACTCTAAGGTTTGTTTCCTCTTGATGTAGCCTTAAGCAGAGACTGGCGAATAACTCATTCAATGAAAGGCGTTGGTAGGCTGCCAAAAAACTACAGTCTCCTGAAATCACAACATACATTTTTTCTTCCGACCTTCATGATACTTTCAAGTAATGAGCAGTACACCAATCAAACTTGGATGTCCATGTTTCGTTTTCCTAGGTTGAAGCATTCGTTTGCAGGAGAAGTTTGAATTTTTAGGTTTCACTGCGTTTTCTTCTATATTGACAGATGCAGTTAGAACTCTAAATCAAACACGGTTTGTGCTAGCCTCTTGAAACTTGACACAATACAGTAGTTCTACGTTCTAACTCTAAGGTTTGTTTCCTCTTGATGTAGCCTTAAGCAGAGACTGGCGAATAACTCATTCAATGAAAGGCGTTGGTAGGCTGCCAAAAAACTACAGTCTCCTGAAATCACAACATATATTTTTTCTTCCGACCTTCATGATAACTTCAAGTAATGAGCAGTACACCAATCAAACTTGGATGTCCATGTTTCGTTTTCCTAGGTTGAAGCATTCGTTTGCAGGAGAAGTTTGAATTTTTAGGTTTCACTGCGTTTTCTTCTATATTGACAGATACAGTTAGAACTCTAAATTAAACACGGTTTGTGGTAGCTTCTTGAAACTTGACACTATAGAGTAGTTCTACGTTCTAACTCTAAGGTTTGTTTCCTCTTGATGTAGCCTTAAGCAGAGACTGGTGAATAACTCATTCAATGAAAGGCGTTGGTAGGCTGCCAAAAAACGACAGTCTCCTGAAATCAAAACATATATTTTTTCTTCTGACCTTCATGATACTTTCAAGTAATGAGCAGTACACCAATCAATCTTGGATGCCCACGTTTCATTCTCCTATGTTGAGCATTCGTTTGCAGGAACAGTTTGAATTTTTAGGTTTCACTCTGTTTTCTCCTATATTGAGAGATGCAGTTCGAACTCTACATCAAACACGGTTTGTGGTAGCTTCTTGAAACTTGACACAATAAAGTAGTTCTACGTTCTATCCCTAAGGTTTGTTTCTTCTTGATGTAGCCTTAAGCAGAGACTGGCGAATAACACTTTCAATGAAAGGCATTGTTAAGCTTCCAAAAAACTACCATCTCCTGAAATCTCAATGTATATTTTTTCATCCGACCTTCATGATAACTTCAAGTAATGAGCAGTACACCAATCAAACTTGGATGCCCAAGTTTCGTTCTCCTAGGTTGAAGCATTCGTTTGCAGGAACAGTTTGAATTTTTAGGTTTCCCTGCGTTTTCTTCTTTATTGACAGATGCAGTTAGAACTCTAAATCAAACACGGTTTGTGCTAGCCTCTTGAAACTTGACACAATACAGTAGTTCTACGTTCTAACTCTAAGGTTTGTTTCCTCTTGATGTAGCCTTAAGCAGAGACTGGCGAATAACTCATTCAATGAAAGGCGTTGGTAGGCTGCCAAAAAAACTACAGTCTCCTGAAATCACAACATACATTTTTTCTTCCGACCTTCATGATACTTTCAAGTAATGAGCAGTACACCAATCAAACTTGGATGTCCATGTTTCGTTTTCCTAGGTTGAAGCATTCGTTTGCAGGAGAAGTTTGAATTTTTAGGTTTCACTGCGTTTTCTTCTATATTGACAGATGCAGTTAGAACTCTAAATCAACACGGTTTGTGCTAGCCTCTTGAAACTTGACACAATACAGTAGTTCTACGTTCTAACTCTAAGGTTTGTTTCCTCTTGATGTAGCCTTAAGCAGAGACTGGCGAATAACTCATTCAATGAAAGGCGTTGGTAGGCTGCCAAAAAACTACAGTCTCCTGAAATCACAACATATATTTTTTCTTCCGACCTTCATGATAACTTCAAGTAATGAGCAGTACACCAATCAAACTTGGGTGCCCAAGTTTCGTTCTCCTAGGTTGAAGCATTCCTTTGTAGGAACAGTTTCAATTTTTAGGTTTCACTGCGTTTTCTCCTATATTGACAGATACAGTTAGAACTCTAAATTAAACACGGTTTGTGGTAGCTTCTTGAAACTTGACACTATAGAGTAGTTCTACGTTCTAACTCTAAGGTTTGTTTCCTCTTGATGTAGCCTTAAGCAGAGACTGGTGAATAACTCATTCAATGAAAGGCGTTGGTAGGCTGCCAAAAAACGACAGTCTCCTGAAATCAAAACATATATTTTTTCTTCTGACCTTCATGATACTTTCAAGTAATGAGCAGTACACCAATCAATCTTGGATGCCCACGTTTCGTTCTCCTATGTTGAGCATTCGTTTGCAGGAACAGTTTGAATTTTTAGGTTTCACTCTGTTTTCTCCTATATTGAGAGATGCAGTTCGAACTCTACATCAAACACGGTTTGTGGTAGCTTCTTGAAACTTGACACAATAAAGTAGTTCTACGTTCTATCCCTAAGGTTTGTTTCTTCTTGATGTAGCCTTAAGCAGAGACTGGCGAATAACACTTTCAATGAAAGGCATTGTTAAGCTTCCAAAAAACTACCATCTCCTGAAATCTCAATGTATATTTTTTCATCGGACCTTCATGATAACTTCAAGTAATGAGCAGTACACCAATCAAACTTGGATGCCCAAGTTTCGTTCTCCTAGGTTGAAGCATTCGTTTGCAGGAACAGTTTGAATTTTTAGGTTTCACTGCATTTTCTCCTATATTGACAGATGCAGTTAGAACTCTAAATTAAACAGGGTTTGTGGTAGCTTCTTGAAACTTGACACAATACAGTAGTTCTACGTTCTATCTCTAAGGTTTGTTTCCTCTTGATGTAGCCTTAAGCAGAGACTGGCGAATAACTCATTCAATGAAAGGCGTTGGTAGGCTGCCAAAAAACTACAGTCTCCTGAAAGCACAACATATATTTTTTCTTCCGACCTTCATGATACTTTCAAGTAATGAGCAGTACACCAATCAAACTTGGATGTCCAAGTTTCGTTCACCTAGGTTGAAGAATTCGTTTGCAGGAACAGTTTGAATTTTTAGGTTTCACTGCGTTTTCTTCTATATTGACAGATGCAGTTAGAACTCTAAATCAAACACGGTTTGTGCTAGCTTCTTGAAACTTGACACAATACAGTAGTTCTACGTTCTATCTCTAAGTTTTGTTTCCTTTTGATGTAGCCTTTTGCAGAGACTGGCGAATAACTCATTCAATGAAAGGCATTGTTAGGCTGCCAAAAAACTACAGTCTCCTGAAATCACAACATATATTTCTTCTTCCGACCTTCATGATACTTTCAAGTAATGACCAGTACCCCAATCAAACTTGGATGTCCAAGTTTCGTTCTCCTAGGTTGAAGCATTCGTTTGCAGGAACAGTTTGAATTTTTAGGTTTCCCTGCGTTTTCTCCTATATTGACAGATGCAGTTAGAACTCTAAATCAAACACGGTTTGTGGTAGCTTCTTGAAACTTGACACCATACAGTAGTTCTATGTTCTATCTCTAAGGTTTGTTTCCTCTTGATGTAGCCTTTAGCAGAGACTGGCGAATAACTCATTCAATGAAAGGCATTGGTAGGCTGCCAAAAAACTACAGTCTAATGAAATCACAACATATATTTTTTCTTCCGACCTTCATGATAACTTCAAGTAATGAGCAGTACACCAATCAAACTTGGATGCCCAAGTTTCGTTCTCCTACGTTGAAGCATTCTTTTGCAGGAACAGTTTGAATTTTCAGGTTTCACTGCGTTTTCTCCTATATTGACAGATGCACTTAGAACTCTAAATCAAACACGGTTTGTGGTAGCTTCTTGAAACTTGACACAATACAGTAGTTCTACGTTCTATCTCTAAGGTTTGTTTCCTCTTGATGTAGCCTTAAGCAGAGACTGGCGAATAACTCATTCAATGAAAGGCGTTGGTAGGCTGCCAAAAAACTACAGTCTCCTGAAATCACAACATATATTTTTTCGTCCGACCTTCATGATACTTTCAAGTAATGAGCAGTACACCAATCAAACTTGGATGTCCGTGTTTCGTTCTCCTAGGTTGAAGCAATCGTTTGCAGGAGAAGTTTGAACTTTTAGGTTTCACTGCGTTTTCTTCTATATTGACAGATGCAGTTAGAACTCTAAATCAAACACGGTTTGTGCTAGCCTCTTGAAACTTGACACAATACAGTAGTTCTACGTTCTAACTCTAAGGTTTGTTTCCTCTTGATGTAGCCTTAAGCAGAGACTGGCGAATAACTCATTCAATGAAAGGCGTTGGTAGGCTGCCAAAAAACTACATTCTCCTGAAATCACAACATACATTTTTTCTTCCGACCTTCATGATACTTTCAAGTAATGTGCAGTACACCAATCAAACTTGGATGTCCAAGTTTCGTTCTCCTAGGTTGAAGCATTCGTTTGCAGGAACAGTTTGAATTTTTAGGTTTCCCTGCGTTTTCTCCTATATTGACAGATGCAGTTAGAACTCTAAATCAAACACGGTTTGTGGTAGCTTTTTGAAACTTGACACAATACAGTAGTTCTACGTTCTATCTCTAAGGTTTGTTTCCTCTTGATGTAGCCTTAAGCAGAGACTGGCGAATAACTCATTCAATGAAAGGCGTTGGTAGGCTGCCAAAAAACTACAGTCTCCTGAAATCACAACATATATTTTTTCTTCCGACCTTCATGATAACTTCAAGTAATGAGCAGTACACCAATCAAACTTGGATGCCCAAGATTCGTTCTCCTACGTTGAAGCATTCGTTTGCAGGAACAGTTTGAATTTTCAGGTTTCACTGCGTTTTCTCCTATATTGACAGATGCAGTTAGAACTCTAAATAAAACACGGTTTGTGGTAGCTTCTTGAAACTTGACACAATACTGTAGTTCTACGTTCTATCTCTAAGGATTGTTTCCTCTTGATGTAGCCTTAAGCAGAGACTGGCGAAAACTCATTCAATGAAAGGCGTTGGTAGGCTGCCAAAAAACTACAGTCTCCTGAAATCACAACATATATTTTTTCTTCCGACCTTCATGATACTTTCAAGTAATGAGCAGTACACCAATCAAACTTGAATGTCCATGTTTCGTTCTCCAAGGTTGAAGCATTCGTTTGCAGGAGAAGTTTCAATTTTTAGGTTTCACTGCGTTTTCTTCTATATTGACAGATGCAGTTAGAACTCTAAATCAAACACGGTTTGTGCTAGCCTCTTGAAACTTGACACAATACAGTAGTTCTACGTTCTAACTCTAAGGTTTGTTTCCTCTTGATTTAGCCTTAAGCAGAGACTGGCGAATAACACATTCAATGAAAGTCATTGTTAAGCTTCCAAAAAACTACCATCTCCAGAAATCACAACATATATTTTTTCTTCCGAACTTCATGATACTTTCAAGTAATGAGCAGTACACCAATCAAACTTGGATGTCCAAGTTTCGTTCTCCTAGGTTGAAGCATTCGTTTGCAGGAACAGTTTGAATTTTTAGGTTTCACTGCGTTTTCTCCTATATTGACAGATGCAGTTAGAACTCTAAATTAAACACGGTTTGTGGTAGGTTCTTGATACTTGACACAATACAGTAGTTCTACGTTCTATCTCTAAGGTTTGTTTCCTCTTGATGTAGCCTTAAGCAGAGAATGGCGAATAACTCATTCAATGAAAGGCGTTGGTAGGCTGCCAAAAAACTACAGTCTCCTGAAATCACAACATATATTTTTTCTTCCGGCCTTCATGATACTTTCAAGTAATGAGCAGTACACCAATCAAACTTGGATGTCCAAGTTTTGTTCTCCTAGGTTGAAGCATTCCTTTGCAGGAACAGTTTGAATTTTTAGGTTTCACTGCGTTTTCTTCTATATTGACAGATGCAGTTAGAACTCTAAATCAAACACGGTTTGTGCTAGCCTCTTGAAACTTGACACAATACAGTAGTTCTACGTTCTAACTCTAAGGTTTGTTTCCTCTTGATGTAGCCTTAAGCAGAGACTGGCGAATAACACATTCAATGAAAGGCATTGTTAAGCTTTCAAAAAACTATCATCTCCTGAAATCACAACATATATTTTTTCTTCCGAACTTCATGATACTTTCAAGTAATGAGCAGTACACCAATCAAACTTGGATGTCCAAGTTTCGTTCTCCTAGGTTGAAGCATTCGTTTGCAGGAAGAGTTTGAATTTTTAGGTTTCACTGCGTTTTCTTCTATAGTGACAGATGCAGTTAGAACTCTAAATCAAACACGGTTTGTGCTAGCCTCTTGAAACTTGACACAATACAGTAGTTCTACGTTCTATCTCTAAGGTTTGTTTCCTCTTGATGTAGCCTTAAGCAGAGACTGGCGAATAACTCATTCAATGAAAGGCATTGGTAGGCTGCCAAAAAACTACAGTCTCCTGAAATCACAACATATATTTTTTCTTCCGACCTTCATGATACTTTCAAGTAATGACCAGTACACCAATCAAACTTGGATGTCCAAGTTTCGTTCTCCTAGGTTGAAGCATTCGTTTGCAGGAACAGTTTGAATTTTTAGGTTTCCCTGCGTTTTCTCCTATATTGACAGATGCAGTTAGAACTCTAAATCAAACACGGTTTGTGGTAGCTTCTTGAAACTTGACACAATACAGTAGTTCTACGTTCTATCTCTAAGGTTTGTTTCCTCTTGATGTAGCCTTAAGCAGAGACTGGCGAATAACAAATTCAATGAAAGGCGTTGGTAGGCGGCCAAAAAACTACAGTCTCCTGAAATCACAACATATATTTTTTCTTCCGACCTTCATGATAACTTCAAGTAATGAGCAGTACACCAATCAAACTTGGATGCCCAAGTTTCGTTCTCCTACGTTGAAGCATTCGTTTCCAGGAACAGTTTGAATTTTCAGGTTTCACTGCGTTTTCTCCTATATTGACAGATGCAGTTAGAACTCTAAATAAAACACGGTTTGTGGTAGCTTCTTGAAACTTGACACAATACTGTAGTTCTACGTTCTATCTCTAAGGTTTGTTTCCTCTTGATGTAGCCTTAAGCAGAGACTGGCGAATAACTCATTCAATGAAAGGCGTTGGTAGGCTGCCAAAAAACTACAGTCTCCTGAAATCACAACATATATTTTCTCTTCCGAACTTCATGATACTTTCAAGTAATGAGCAGTACACCAATCAAACTTGGATGTCCATGTTTCGTTCTCCTAGGTTGAAGCATTCGTTTGCAGGAACAGTTTGAATTTTTAGGTTTCACTGCGTTTTCTTCTATAGTGACAGATGCAGTTAGAACTCTAAATCAAACACGGTTTGTGCTAGCCTCTTGAAACTTGACACAATACAGTAGTTCTAAGTTCTATCTCTAAGGTTTGTTTCCTCTTGATGTAGCCTTAAGCAGAGACTGGCAAATAACACTTTCAATGAAAGGCATTGTTAAGCTTCCAAAAAACTACCATCTCCTGAAATCTCAATGTATATTTTTTCATCCGACCTTCATGATAACTTCAAGTAATGAGCAGTACACCAATCAAACTTGGATGCCCAAGTTTCGTTCTCCTAGGTTGAAGCATTCGTTTGTAGGAACAGTTTGAATTTTTAGGTTTCACTGCGTTTTCTCCTATATTGACAGATGCAGTTAGAACTCTAAATTAAACACGGTTTGTGGTACCTTCTTGAAACTTGACACAATAAATACAGTAGTTCTACGTTCTATCTCTAAGGTTTGTTTCCTCTTGATGTAGCCTTAAGCAGAGACTGGCAAATAACACTTTCAATGAAAGGCATTGTTAAGCTTCCAAAAAACTACCATCTCCTGAAATCTCAATGTATATTTTTTCATCCGACCTTCATGATAACTTCAAGTAATGAGCAGTACACCAATCAAACTTGGATGCCCAAGTTTCGTTCTCCTAGGTTGAAGCATTCGTTTGCAGGAACAGTTTGAATTTTTAGGTTTCACTGCGTTTTCTCCTATATTGACAGATGCAGTTAGAACTCTAAATTAAACACGGTTTGTGGTACCTTCTTGAAACTTGACACAATACAGTAGTTCTACGTTCTATCTCTAAGGTTTGTTTCCTCTTGATGTAGCCTTAAGCAGAGACTGGCGAATAACTCATTTAATGAAAGGCGTTGGTAGGCTGCCAAAAAACTACAGTCTCCTGAAATCACAACATATATTTTTTCTTCCGACCTTCATGATACTTTCAAGTAATGAGCAGTACACCAATCAAACTTGGATGTCCAAGTTTCGTTCTCCTAGGTTGAAGCATTCGTTTGCAGGAACAGTTTGAATTTTTAGGTTTCACTGCGTTTTCTTCTATATTGACAGATGCAGTTAGAACTCTAAATCAAACACGGTTTGTGCTAGCTTCTTGAAACTAGACACAATAGAGTAGTTCTACGTTCTATCTGTAAGGTTTGTTTCCTTTTGATGTAGCCTTAAGCTGAGACTGGCGAATAACTCATTCAATGAAAGGCGTTGGTAGGCTGCCAAAAAACTACAGTCTCCTGAAATCACAACATATATTTTTTCTTCCGACCTTCATGATACTTTCAATTAATGAGCAGTACACCAATCAAACTTGGATGTCCATGTTTCGTTCTTTTAGGTTGAAGCATTCGTTTGCAGGAGAAGTTTGAATTTTTAGGTTTCACTGCGTTTTCTTCTATATTGACAGATGCAGTTAGAACTCTAAATCAAACACGGTTTGTGCTAGCCTCTTGAAACTTGACACAATACAGTAGTTCTACGTTCTAACTCTAAGGTTTGTTTCCTCTATGTAGCCTTAAGCAGAGACTGGCGAATAACACATTCAATGAAAGTCATTGTTAAGCTTCCAAAAAACTACCATCTCCTGAAATCACAACATATATTTTTTCTTCCGAACTTCATGATACTTTCAAGTAATGAGCAGGACACCAATCAAATTTGGATGTCCAAGTTTCGTTCTCCTAGGTTGAAGCATTCGTTTGCAGGAACAGTTTGAATTTTTAGGTTTCACTGCGTTTTCTTCTATATTGACATATGCAGTTAGAACTATAAATCAAACACGGTTTGTGGTAGCTTCTTGAAACTTGACACAATACAGTAGTTCTACGTTCTAACTCTAAGGTTTGTTTCCTCTTGATGTAGCCTTAAGCAGAGACTGGCGAATAACTCATTCAATGAAAGGCGTTGGTAGGCTGCCAAAAAACTACAGTCTCCTGAAATCACAACATACATTTTTTCTTCCGACCTTCATGATACTTTCAAGTAATGTGCAGTACACCAATCAAACTTGGATGTCCAAGTTTCGTTCTCCTAGGTTGAAGCATTCGTTTGCAGGAAGAGTTTGAATTTTTAGGTTTCACTGCGTTTTCTTCTATAGTGACAGATGCAGTTAGAACTCTAAATCAAACACGGTTTGTGCTAGCCTCTTGAAACTTGACACAATAAAGTAGTTCTACGTTCTATCCCTAAGGTTTGTTTCCTCTTGATGTAGCCTTAAGCAGAGACTGGCGAATAACACTTTCAATGAAAGGCATTGTTAAGCTTCCAAAAAACTACCATCTCCTGAAATCTCAATGTATATTTTTTCATCCGACCTTCATGATAACTTCAAGTAATGAGCAGTACACCAATCAAACTTGGATGCCCAAGTTTCGTTCTCCTAGGTTGAAGCATTCGTTTGCAGGAACAGTTTGAATTTTTAGGTTTCACTGCGTTTTCTCCTATATTGACAGATGCAGTTAGAACTCTAAATTAAACACGGTTGTGGTAGCTTCTTGAAACTTGACACAATACAGTAGTTCTACGTTCTATCTCAAAGGTTTGTTTCCTCTTGATGTAGCCTTAAGCAGAGACTGGCGAGTAACTCATTTAAAGAAATGCGTTGGTAGGCTGCCAAAAAACTACCGTCTCCTGAAATCACAACATATATTTTTTCTTCCGACCTTCATGATACTTTCAAGTAATGAGCAGTACACCAATCAAACTTGGATGTCCAAGTTTCGTTCTCCTAGGTTGAAGCATTCGTTTGCAGGAACAGTTTGAATTTTTAGGTTTCACTGCGTTTTCTTCTATATTGACAGATGCAGTTAGAACTCTAAATCAAACACGGTTTGTGCTAGCTTCTTGAAACTTGACACAATACAGTAGTTCTACGTTTCTCTGTAAGGTTTGTTTCCTTTTGATGTAGCCTTAAGCTGAGACTGGCGAATAACTCATTCAATGAAAGGCGTTGGTAGGCTGCCAAAAAACTACAGTCTCCTGAAATCACAACATATATTTTTTCTTCCGACCTTCATGATACTTTCAATTAATGAGCAGTACACCAATCAAACTTGGATGTCCATGTTTCGTTCTCCTAGGTTGAAGCATTCGTTTGCAGGAGAAGTTTGAATTTTTAGGTTTCACTGCGTTTTCTTCTATATTGACAGATGCAGTTAGAACTCTAAATCAAACACGGTTTGTGCTAGCCTCTTGAAACTTGACACAATACAGTAGTTCTACGTTCTAACTCTAAGGTTTGTTTCCTCTATGTAGCCTTAAGCAGAGACTGGCGAATAACACATTCAATGAAAGTCATTGTTAAGCTTCCAAAAAACTACCATCTCCTGAAATCACAACATATATTTTTTCTTCCGAACTTCATGATACTTTCAAGTAATGAGCAGTACACCAATCAAACTTGGATGTCCAAGTTTCGTTCTCCTAGGTTGAAGCATTCGTTTGCAGGAACAGTTTGAATTTTTAGGTTTCACTGCGTTTTCTTCTATATTGACAGATGCAGTTAGAACTCTAAATCAAACACGGTTTGTGCTAGCTTCTTGAAACTAGACACAATACAGTAGTTCTACGTTCTATCCGTAAGGTTTGTTTCCTTTTGATGTAGCCTTAAGCTGAGACTGGCGAATAACTCATTCAATGAAAGGCGTTGGTAGGCTGCCAAAAAACTACAGTCTCTTGAAATCACAACATATATTTTTTCTTCCGACCTTCATGATACTTTCAATTAATGAGCAGTACACCAATCAAACTTGGATGTCCATGTTTCGTTCTTTTAGGTTGAAGCATTCGTTTGCAGGAGAAGTTTGAATTTTTAGGTTTCACTGCGTTTTCTTCTATATTGACAGATGCAGTTAGAACTCTAAATCAAACACGGTTTGTGCTAGCCTCTTGAAACTTGACACAATACAGTAGTTCTACGTTCTAACTCTAAGGTTTGTTTCCTCTATGTAGCCTTAAGCACAGACTGGCGAATAACACATTCAATGAAAGTCATTGTTAAGCTTCCAAAAAACTACCATCTCCTGAAATCACAACATATATTTTTTCTTCCGAACTTCATGATACTTTCAAGTAATGAGCAGGACACCAATCAAATTTGGATGTCCAAGTTTCGTTCTCCTAGGTTGAAGCATTCGTTTGCAGGAACAGTTTGAATTTTTAGGTTTCACTGCGTTTTCTTCTATATTGACATATGCAGTTAGAACTATAAATCAAACACGGTTTGTGGTAGCTTCTTGAAACTTGACACAATACAGTAGTTCTACGTTCTAACTCTAAGGTTTGTTTCCTCTTGATGTAGCCTTAAGCAGAGACTGGCGAATAACTCATTCAATGAAAGGCGTTGGTAGGCTGCCAAAAAACTACAGTCTCCTGAAATCACAACATACATTTTTTCTTCCGACCTTCATGATACTTTCAAGTAATGTGCAGTACACCAATCAAACTTGGATGTC
This sequence comes from Callospermophilus lateralis, assembly GCF_048772815.1. Classification (NCBI taxonomy): domain Eukaryota; kingdom Metazoa; phylum Chordata; class Mammalia; order Rodentia; family Sciuridae; genus Callospermophilus; species Callospermophilus lateralis. The sequence goes on along the minus strand of NW_027515083.1, from coordinate 52,573 downwards.
CAAGTTTCGTTCTCCTAGGTTGAAGCATTCGTTTGCAGGAAGAGTTTGAATTTTTAGGTTTCACTGCGTTTTCTTCTATAGTGACAGATGCAGTTAGAACTCTAAATCAAACACGGTTTGTGCTAGCCTCTTGAAACTTGACACAATAAAGTAGTTCTACGTTCTATCCCTAAGGTTTGTTTCCTCTTGATGTAGCCTTAAGCAGAGACTGGCGAATAACACTTTCAATGAAAGGCATTGTTAAGCTTCCAAAAAACTACCATCTCCTGAAATCTCAATGTATATTTTTTCATCCGACCTTCATGATAACTTCAAGTAATGAGCAGTACACCAATCAAACTTGGATGCCCAAGTTTCGTTCTCCTAGGTTGAAGCATTCGTTTGCAGGAACAGTTTGAATTTCTAGGTTTCACTGCGTTTTCTCCTATATTGACAGATGCAGTTAGAACTCTAAATTAAACACGGTTTGTGGTAGCTTCTTGAAACTTGACACAATACAGTAGTTCTACGTTCTATCTCTAAGGTTTGTTTCCTCTTGATGTAGCCTTAAGCAGAGACTGGCGAGTAACTCATTTAATGAAATGCGTTGGTAGGCTGCCAAAAAACTACCGTCTCCTGAAATCACAACATATATTTTTTCTTCCGACCTTCATGATACTTTCAAGTAATGAGCAGTACACCAATCAAACTTGGATGTCCAAGTTTCGTTCTCCTAGGTTGAAGCATTCGTTTGCAGGAACAGTTTGAATTTTTAGGTTTCACTGCGTTTTCTTCTATATTGACAGATGCAGTTAGAACTCTAAATCAAACACGGTTTGTGCTAGCTTCTTGAAACTTGACACAATACAGTAGTTCTACGTTTCTCTGTAAGGTTTGTTTCCTTTTGATGTAGCCTTAAGCTGAGACTGGCGAATAACTCATTCAATGAAAGGCGTTGGTAGGCTGCCAAAAAACTACAGTCTCCTGAAATCACAACATATATTTTTTCTTCCGACCTTCATGATACTTTCAATTAATGAGCAGTACACCAATCAAACTTGGATGTCCATGTTTCGTTCTCCTAGGTTGAAGCATTCGTTTGCAGGAGAAGTTTGAATTTTTAGGTTTCACTGCGTTTTCTTCTATATTGACAGATGCAGTTAGAACTCTAAATCAAACACGGTTTGTGCTAGCCTCTTGAAACTTGACACAATACAGTAGTTCTACGTTCTAACTCTAAGGTTTGTTTCCTCTATGTAGCCTTAAGCAGAGACTGGCGAATAACACATTCAATGAAAGTCATTGTTAAGCTTCCAAAAAACTACCATCTCCTGAAATCACAACATATATTTTTTCTTCCGAACTTCATGATACTTTCAAGTAATGAGCAGTACACCAATCAAACTTGGATGTCCAAGTTTCGTTCTCCTAGGTTGAAGCATTCGTTTGCAGGAAGAATTTGAATTTTTAGGTTTCACTGCGTTTTCTTCTATAGTGACAGATGCAGTTAGAACTCTAAATCAAACACGGTTTGTGCTAGCCTCTTGAAACTTGACACAATACAGTAGTTCTACGTTCTATCTCTAAGGTTTGTTTCCTCTTGATGTAGCCTTAAGCAGAGACTGGCGAATAACTCATTCAATGAAAGGCGTTGGTAGGCTGCCAAAAAACTACAGTCTCTTGAAATCACAACATATATTTTTTCCTCCGACCTTCATGATACTTTCAAGTAATGACCAGTACACCAATCAAACTTGGATGTCCAAGTTTCGTTCTCCTAGTTTGAAGCATTCGTTTGCAGGAACAGTTTGAATTTTTAGGTTTCCCTGCGTTTTCTCCTATACTGACAGATGCAGTTAGAACTCTAAATCAAACACGGTTTGTGGTAGCTTCTTGAAACTTGACACAATACAGTAGTTCTACGTTCTATCTCTAAGGTTTGTTTCCTCTTGATGTAGCCTTAAGCAGAGACTGGCGAATAACTCATTCAATGAAAGGCGTTGGTAGGCTGCCAAAAAACTACAGTCTCCTGAAATCACAACATATATTTTTTCTTCCGACCTTCATGATAACTTCAAGTAATGAGCAGTACACCAATCAAACTTGGATGTCCATGTTTCGTTCTTTTAGGTTGAAGCATTCGTTTGCAGGAGAAGTTTGAATTTTTAGGTTTCACTGCGTTTTCTTCTATATTGACAGATGCAGTTAGAACTCTAAATCAAACACGGTTTGTGCTAGCCTCTTGAAACTTGACACAATACAGTAGTTCTACGTTCTAACTCTAAGGTTTGTTTCCTCTATGTAGCCTTAAGCAGAGACTGGCGAATAACACATTCAATGAAAGTCATTGTTAAGCTTCCAAAAAACTACCATCTCCTGAAATCACAACATATATTTTTTCTTCCGAACTTCATGATACTTTCAAGTAATGAGCAGTACACCAATCAAATTTGGATGTCCAAGTTTCGTTCTCCTAGGTTGAAGCATTCGTTTGCAGGAACAGTTTGAATTTTTAGGTTTCACTGCGTTTTCTTCTATATTGACATATGCAGTTAGAACTATAAATCAAACACGGTTTGTGGTAGCTTCTTGAAACTTGACACAATACAGTAGTTCTACGTTCTAACTCTAAGGTTTGTTTCCTCTTGATGTAGCCTTAAGCAGAGACTGGCGAATAACTCATTCAATGAAAGGCGTTGGTAGGCTGCCAAAAAACTACAGTCTCCTGAAATCACAACATACATTTTTTCTTCCGACCTTCATGATACTTTCAAGTAATGTGCAGTACACCAATCAAACTTGGATGTCCAAGTTTCGTTCTCCTAGGTTGAAGCATTCGTTTGCAGGAAGAGTTTGAATTTTTAGGTTTCACTGCGTTTTCTTCTATAGTGACAGATGCAGTTAGAACTCTAAATCAAACACGGTTTGTGCTAGCCTCTTGAAACTTGACACAATAAAGTAGTTCTACGTTCTATCCCTAAGGTTTGTTTCCTCTTGATGTAGCCTTAAGCAGAGACTGGCGAATAACACTTTCAATGAAAGGCATTGTTAAGCTTCCAAAAAACTACCATCTCCTGAAATCTCAATGTATATTTTTTCATCCGACCTTCATGATAACTTCAAGTAATGAGCAGTACACCAATCAAACTTGGATGCCCAAGTTTCGTTCTCCTAGGTTGAAGCATTCGTTTGCAGGAACAGTTTGAATTTTTAGGTTTCACTGCGTTTTCTCCTATATTGACAGATGCAGTTAGAACTCTAAATTAAACACGGTTTGTGGTAGCTTCTTGAAACTTGACACAATACAGTAGTTCTACGTTCTATCTCTAAGGTTTGTTTCCTCTTGATGTAGCCTTAAGCAGAGACTGGCGAATAACTCATTTAATGAAAGGCGTTGGTAGGCTGCCAAAAAACTACCGTCTCCTGAAATCACAACATATATTTTTTCTTCCGACCTTCATGATACTTTCAAGTAATGAGCAGTACACCAATCAAACTTGGATGTCCAAGTTTTGTTCTCCTAGGTTGAAGCATTCCTTTGCAGGAACAGTTTGAATTTTTAGGTTTCACTGCGTTTTCTTCTATATTGACAGATGCAGTTAGAACTCTAAATCAAACACGGTTTGTGCTAGCCTCTTGAAACTTGACACAATACAGTAGTTCTACGTTCTAACTCTAAGGTTTGTTTCCTCTTGATGTAGCCTTAAGCAGAGACTGGCGAATAACACATTCAATGAAAGGCATTGTTAAGCTTTCAAAAAACTACCATCTCAGAGGGGAGGGGAGGGGGGAGGGGGGATAGTAGAGGATAGGAAAGGCAGCAGAATACAACAGACTCCAGAATGGCAATATGTAAATCAATGGTTGTGCAACTGAAGTGATTCTGCAATCTGTATATGGGGTAAAAATGGGAGTTCATATCCCCCTTGAATCAAAGTGTGAAATATGATATATCAAGAACTATGTAATGTTTTGAACAACCTACAATAAAAATTAATTAAAAAAAAAAGACATAAAAAAAAAAAACTACCATCTCCTGAAATCACAACATATATTTTTTCTTCGAAACTTCATGATACTTTCAAGTAATGAGCAGTACACCAATCAAACTTGGATGTCCAAGTTTCGTTCTCCTAGGTTGAAGCATTCGTTTGCAGGAAGAGTTTGAATTTTTAGGTTTCACTGCGTTTTCTTCTATAGTGACAGATGCAGTTAGAACTCTAAATCAAACACGGTTTGTGCTAGCCTCTTGAAACTTGACACAATACAGTAGTTCTACGTTCTAACTCTAAGGTTTGTTTCCTCTTGATGTAGCCTTAAGCAGAGACTGGCGAATAACTCATTCAATGAAAGGTGTTGGTAGGCTGCCAAAAAACTACAGTCTCCTGAAATCACAACATATATTTTTTCCTCCGACCTTCATGATACTTTCAAGTAATGACCAGTACACCAATCAAACTTGGATGTCCAAGTTTCGTTCTCCTAGGTTGAAGCATTCGTTTGCAGGAACAGTTTGAATTTTTAGGTTTCCCTGCGTTTTCTCCTATATTGACAGATGCAGTTAGAACTCTAAATCAAACACGGATTGTGGTAGCTTCTTGAAACTTGAGACAATACAGTAGTTCTACGTTCTATCTCTAAGGTTTGTTTCCTCTTGATGTAGCCTTAAGCAGAGACTGGCGAATAACTCATTCAATGAAAGGCGTTGGTAGGCTGCCAAAAAACTACAGTCTCCTGAAATCACAACATATATTTTTTCTTCCGACCTTCATGATAACTTCAAGTAATGAGCAGTACACCAATCAAACTTGGATGCCCAAGTTTCGTTCTCCTACGTTGAAGCATTCGTTTCCAGGAACAGTTTGAATTTTCAGGTTTCACTGCGTTTTCTCCTATATTGACAGATGCAGTTAGAACTCTAAATCAAACACGGTTTGTGCTAGCTTCTTGAAACTTGACACAATACTGTAGTTCTACGTTCTATCTCTAAGGTTTGTTTCCTCTTGATGAAGCCTTAAGCAGAGACAGGCGAATAACTCATTCAATGAAAGGCGTAGGTAGGCTGCCAAAAAACTACAGTCTCCTGAAATCATAACATATATTTTTTCTTCCGACCTTCATGATACTTTCAAGTAATGAGCAGTACACCAATCAAACTTGGATGTCCAAGTTTTGTTCTCATAGGTTGAAGCATTCGTTTGCAGGAAGAGTTTGAATTTTTAGGTTTCACTGCGTTTTCTTCTATATTGACAGATGCAGTTAGAACTCTACATCAAACACGGTTTGTGCTAGCCTCTTGAAACTTGACACAATACAGTAGTTCTACGTTCTAACTCTAAGGTTTGTTTTCTCTTGATGTAGCCTTAAGCAGAGACTGGCGAATAACTCATTCAATGAAAGGCATTGGTAGGCTGCCAAAAAACTACAGTCTCCTGAAATCACAACATATATTTTTTCTTCCGACCTTCATGATACTTTCAAGTAATGAGCAGTACACCAATCAAACTTGGATGTCCAAGTTTCGTTCTCCTAAGTTGAAGCATTCCTTTGCAGGAACAGTTTGAATTTTTAGGTTTCACTGCGTTTTCTTCTATATTGACAGATGCAGTTAGAACTCTAAATCAAACACGGTTTGTGCTAGCTTCTTGAAACTTGACACAATACAGTAGTTCTACGTTCTAACTCTAAGGTTTGTTTCCTCTTGATGTAGCCTTAAGCAGAGACTGGCGAATAGCTCATTCAATGAAAGGCGTTGGTAGGCTGCCAAAAAACTACAGTCTCCTGAAATCACAACATATATTTTTTCTTCCGACCTTCATGATACTTTCAAGTAATGAGCAGTACACCAATCAAACTTGGATGTCCAAGTTTCGTTCTCCTAGGTTGAAGCATTCCTTTGCAGGAACAGTTTGAATTTTTAGGTTTCCCTGCGTTTTCTCCTATATTGACAGATGCAGTTCGAACTCTAAATCAAACACGGTTTGTGGTAGCTTCTTGAAACTTGACACAATAAAGTAGTTCTACGTTCTATCCCTAAGGTTTGTTTCCTTTTGATGTAGCCTTAAGCAGAGACTGGCGAATAACACTTTCAATGAAAGGCATTGTTAAGCTTCCAAAAAACTACCATCTCCTGAAATCTCAATGTATATTTTTTCATCCGACCTTCATGATAACTTCAAGTAATGAGCAGTACACCAATCAAACTTGGATGCCCAAGTTTCGTTCTCCTAGGTTGAAGCATTCGTTTGCAGGAACAGTTTGAATTTTTAGGTTTCACTGCGTTTTCTCCTATATTGACAGATGCAGTTAGAACTCTAAATTACACACGGTTTGTGGTAGCTTCGTGAAACTTGACACAATACAGTAGTTCTACGTTCTATCTCTAAGGTTTGTTTCCTCTTGATGTAGCCTTAAGCAGAGACTGGCGAATAACTCATTTAATGAAAGGCGTTGGTATGCTGCCAAAAAACTACAGTCTCCTGAAATCACAACATATATTTTTTCTTCCGACCTTCATGATACTTTCAAGTAATGAGCAGTACACCAATCAAACTTGGATGTCCAAGTTTCGTTCTCCTAGGTTGAAGCATTCGTTTGCAGGAACAGTTTGAATTTTTAGGTTTCACTGCGTTTTCTTCTATATTGACAGATGCAGTTAGAACTCTAAATCAAACACGGTTTGTGCTAGCTTCTTGAAACTTGACACAATACACTAGTTCTACGTTCTATCTCTAAGGTTTGTTTCCTTTTGATGTAGCCTTAAGCAGAGACTGGCAAATAACTCATTCAATGAAAGGCATTGTTAGGCTGCCAAAAAACTACAGTCTCCTGAAATCACAACATATAATTTTTCTTCCGACCATCATGATACTTTCAAGTAATGAGCAGTACACCAATCAAACTTGGATGTCCAAGTTTCGTTCTCCTAGGTTGAAGCATTCGTTTGCAGGAACAGTTTGAATTTTTAGGTTTCCCTGCGTTTTCTCCTATATTGACAGATGCAGTTAGAACTCTAAATCAAACACGGTTTGTGGTAGCTTCTTGAAACTTGACACAATACAGTAGTTCTACGTTCTATCTCTAAGGTTTGTTTCCTCTTGATGTAGCCTTAAGCAGAGACTGGCGAATAACTCATTCAATGAAAGGTGTTGGTAGGCTGCCAAAAAACTACAGTCTCCTGAAATCACAACATATATTTTTTCTTCCGACCTTCATGATACTTTCAAGTAATGAGCAGTACACCAATCAAACTTGGATGTCCAAGTTTCGTTCTCCTAGGTTGAAGCATTCCTTTGCAGGAACAGTTTGAATTTTTAGGTTTCCCTGCGTTTTCTCCTATATTGACAGATGCAGTTCGAACTCTAAATCAAACACGGTTTGTGGTAGCTTCTTGAAACTTGACACAATAAAGTAGTTCTACGTTCTATCCCTAAGGTTTGTTTCCTTTTGATGTAGCCTTAAGCAGAGACTGGCGAATAACACTTTCAATGAAAGGCATTGTTAAGCTTCCAAAAAACTACCATCTCCTGAAATCTCAATGTATATTTTTTCATCCGACCTTCATGATAACTTCAAGTAATGAGCAGTACACCAATCAAACTTGGATGCCCAAGTTTCGTTCTCCTAGGTTGAAGCATTCGTTTGCAGGAACAGTTTGAATTTTTAGGTTTCACTGCGTTTTCTCCTATATTGACAGATGCAGTTAGAACTCTAAATTACACACGGTTTGTGGTAGCTTCGTGAAACTTGACACAATACAGTAGTTCTACGTTCTATCTCTAAGGTTTGTTTCCTCTTGATGTAGCCTTAAGCAGAGACTGGCGAATAACTCATTTAATGAAAGGCGTTGGTAGGCTGCCAAAAAACTACAGTCTCCTGAAATCACAACATATATTTTTTCTTCCGACCTTCATGATACTTTCAAGTAATGAGCAGTACACCAATCAAACTTGGATGTCCAAGTTTCGTTCTCCTAGGTTGAAGCATTCGTTTGCAGGAACAGTTTGAATTTTTAGGTTTCACTGCGTTTTCTTCTATATTGACAGATGCAGTTAGAACTCTAAATCAAACACGGTTTGTGCTAGCTTCTTGAAACTTGACACAATACACTAGTTCTACGTTCTATCTCTAAGGTTTGTTTCCTTTTGATGTAGCCTTAAGCAGAGACTGGCAAATAACTCATTCAATGAAAGGCATTGTTAGGCTGCCAAAAAACTACAGTCTCCTGAAATCACAACATATAATTTTTCTTCCGACCATCATGATACTTTCAAGTAATGAGCAGTACACCAATCAAACTTGGATGTCCAAGTTTCGTTCTCCTAGGTTGAAGCATTCGTTTGCAGGAACAGTTTGAATTTTTAGGTTTCCCTGCGTTTTCTCCTATATTGACAGATGCAGTTAGAACTCTAAATCAAACACGGTTTGTGGTTGCTTCTTGAAACTTGACACAATACTGTAGTTCTACGTTCTATCTCTAAGGTTTGTTTCCTCTTGATGTAGCCTTAAGCAGAGACTGGCGAATAACTCATTAAATGAAAGGCGTTGGTAGGCTGCCAAAAAACTACAGTCTCCTGAAATCACAACATATATTTTTTCTTCCGACCTTCATGATAACTTCAAGTAATGAGCTGTACACCAATCAAACTTGGATGCCCAAGTTTCGTTCTCCTACGTTGAAGCATTCGTTTCCAGGAACAGTTTGAATTTTCAGGTTTCACTGCGTTTTCTCCTATATTGACAGATGCAGTTAGAACTCTAAATTAAACACGGTTTGTGGTAGCTTCTTGAAACTTGACACAATACAGTAGTTCTACGTTCTATCTCTAACGTTTGTTTCCTCTTGATGTAGCCTTAAGCAGAGACTGGCGAATAACTCATTCAATGAAAGGTGTTGGTAGGCTGCCAAAAAACTACAGTCTCCTGAAATCACAACATATATTTTTTCTTCCGACCTTCATGATACTTTCAAGTAATGAGCAGTACACCAATCAAACTTGGATGTCCAAGTTTCGTTCTCCTAGGTTGAAGCATTCCTTTGCAGGAACAGTTTGAATTTTTAGGTTTCACTGCGTTTTCTTCTATATTGACAGATGCAGTTAGAACTCTAAATCAAACACGGTTTGTGGTAGCTTCTTGAAACTTGACACAATACAGTAGTTCTACGTTCTATCTCTAAGGTTTGTTTCCTCTTGATGTAGCCTTAAGCAGAGACTGGCGAATAACTCATTTAATGAAAGGCGTTGGTAGGCTGCCAAAAAACTTCAGTCTCCTGAAATCACAACATATATTTTTTCTTCCGACCTTCATGATACTTTCAAGTAATGAGCAGTACACCAATCAAACTTGGATGTCCAAGTTTCGTTCTCCTAGGTTGAAGCATTCCTTTGCAGGAACAGTTTGAATTTTTAGGTTTCACTGCGTTTTCTTCTATATTGACAGAGGCAGTTAGAACTCTAAATCAAACACGGTTTGTGCTAGCTTCTTGAAACTTGACACAATACAGTAGTTCTACGTTCTATCTCTAAGGTTTGTTTCCTTTTGATGTAGCCTTAAGCAGAGACTGGCGAATAACTCATTCAATGAAAGGCATTGTTAGGCTGCCAAAAAACTACAGTCTCCTGAAATCACAACATATATTTTTTCTTCCGACCATCATGATACTTTCAAGTAATGAGCAGTACACCAATCAAACTTGGATGTCCACGTTTCGTTCTCCTAGGTTGAAGCATTCGTTTGCAGGAACAGTTTGAATTTTTAGGTTTCCCTGCGTTTTCTCCTATATTGACAGATGCAGTTAGAACTCTAAATCAAACACGGTTTGTGGTAGCTTCTTGAAACTTGACACAATACAGTAGTTCTACGTTCTATCTCTAAGGTTTGTTTCTTCTTGATGTAGCCTTAAGCAGAGACTGGCGAATAACTCATTCAATGAAAGGCGTTGGTAGGCTGCCAAAAAACTACAGTCTCCTGAAATCACAACATATATTTTTTCTTCCGACCTTCATGATAACTTCAAGTAATGAGCGGTACACCAATCAAACTTGGATGCCCAAGTTTCGTTCTCCTACGTTGAAGCATTCGTTTCCAGGAACAGATTGAATTTTCAGGTTTCACTGCGTTTTCTCCTATATTGACAGATGCAGTTAGAACTCTAAATTAAACACGGTTTGTGGTAGCTTCTTGAAACTTGACACAATACAGTAGTTCTACGTTCTATCTCTAAGGTCTGTTTCCTCTTGATGTAGCCTAAAGCAGAGACTGGCGAATAACTCATTCAATGAAAGGCGTTGGTAGGCTGCCAAAAACTACAGTCTCCTGAAATCACAACATATATTTTTTCTTCCGACCTTCATGATACTTTCAAGTAATGAGCAGTACACCAATCAAACTTGGATGTCCAAGTTTCGTTCTCCTAGGTTGAAGCATTCCTTTGCAGGAACAGTTTGAATTTTTAGGTTTCACTGCGTTTTCTTCTATATTGACATATGCAGTTAGAACTCTAAATCAAACACGGTTTGTGCTAGCCTCTTGAAACTTGACACAATACAGTAGTTCTACGTTCTAACTCTAAGGTTTGTTTCCTCTTGATGTCGCCTTAAACAGAGACTGGCGAATAACACATTCAATGAAAGGCATTGTTAAGCTTTCAAAAAACCACCATCTCCTGAAATCACAACATATATTTTTTCTTCCGAACTTCATGATACTTTCAAGTAATGAGCAGTATACCAATCAAACTTGGATGTCCAAGTTTCGTTCTCCTAAGTTGAAGCATTCGTTTGCAGGAAGAGTTTGAATTTTTAGGTTTCACTGAGTTTTCTTCTATATTGACAGATGCAGTTAGAACTCTAAATCAAACACGGTTTGTGCTAGCCTCTTGAAACTTGACACAATACAGTAGTTCTACGTTCTAACTCTAAGGTTTGTTTTTTCTTGATGTAGCCTTAAGCAGAGACTGGCGAATAACTCATTCAATGAAAGGCGTTGGTAGGCTGCGAAAAAACTACCGTCTCCTAAAATCACAACATATATTTTTTCTTCCGACCGTCATCATACTTTTAAGTAATGAGCAGTATACCAATCAAACTTGGATGTCCATGTTTCGTTCTCGTAAGTTGAAGCATTCATTTGCAGGACGAGTTTGAATTTTTAGGTTTCACTGCGTTTTCTTCTATAGTGACAGATGCAGTTAGAACTCTAAATCAAACACAGTTTGTGCTAGCCTCTTGAAACTTGACACAATACAGTAGTTCTACATTCTAACTCTAAGGTTTGTTTCCTCTTGATGTAGCCTTAAGCAGAGACTGGCGAATAACACATTCAATGAAAGTCATTGTTAAGCTTCCAAAAAACTACCATCTCCTGAAATCACAACATATATTTTTTCTTCCGACCTTCATGATACTTTCAAGTAAAGAGCAGTACACCAATCAAACTTGGATGCCCAAGTTTCGTTCTTCTATGTTGAAGCATTCGTTCGCAGGAACAGTTTGAATTTTTAGGTTTCACTCTGTTTTCTCCTATATTGACAGATGCAGTTCGAACTCTAAATCAAACACGGTTTGTGGTAGCCTCTTGAAACTTGACACAATAAAGTAGTTCTACGTTGTATCCCTAAGGTTTGTTTCCTCTTGATGTAGCCTTAAGCAGAGACTGGCGAATAACACTTTCAATGAAAGGCATTGTTAAGCTTCCAAAAAACTACAATCTCCTGAAATCTCAATGTATATTTTTTCATCCGAACTTCATGATAACTTCAATTAATGAGCAGTACACCAATCAAACTTGGATGTCCAAGTTTCGTTCTCCTAGGTTGAAGCATTCCTTTGCAGGAACAGTTTGAATTTTTAGGTTTCACTGCGTTTTCTTCTATATTGACAGTTGCAGTTAGAACTCTAAATCAAACACGGTTTGTGCTAGCTTCTTGAAAACTTGACACAATACAGTAGTTCTACGTTCTAACTCTAAGGTTTGTTTCCTCTTGATGTAGCCTTAAGCAGAGACTGGCGAATGACTCATTCAATGAAAGGCGTTGGTAGGCTGCCAAAAAATACAGTCTCCTGAAATCACAACATACATTTTTTCTTCCGACCTTCATGATACTTTCAAGTAATGTGCAGTACACCAATCAAACTTGGATGTCCAAGTTTTGTTCTCCTAGGTTGAAGCATTCGTTTGCAGGAACAGTTTGAATTTTTAGGTTTCACTGCGTTTTCTCCTATATTGACAGATGCAGTTAGAACTCTAAATTAAACACGGTTTGTGGTAGCTTCTTGAAACTTGACACAATACAGTAATTCTAAGTTCTATATCTAAGGTTTGTTTCCTCTTGATGTAGCCTTAAGCAGAGACTGGCGAATAACTCATTCAATGAAAGGTGTTGGTAGGCTGCCAAAAAACTACAGTCTCCTGAAATCACAACATATATTTTTTCTTCCGACCTTCATGATACTTTCAAGTAATGAGCAGTATACCAATCAAACTTGGATGTCCAAGTTTCGTTCTCGTAAGTTGAAGCATTCGTTTGCAGGAAGAGTTTGAATTTTTAGGTTTCACTGCGTTTTCTTCTATAGTGACAGATGCAGTTAGAACTCTAAATCAAACACAGTTTGTGCTAGCCTCTTGAAACTTGACACAATACAGTAGTTCTACGTTCTAACTCTAAGGTTTTTTTCCTCTTGATGTAGCCTTAAGCAGAGACTGGCGAATAACACATTCAATGAAAGTCATTGTTAAGCTTCCAAAAAACTACCATCTCCTGAAATCACAACATATATTTTTTCTTCCGACTTTCATGATACTTTCAAGTAATGAGCAGTACACCAATCAAACTTGGATGCCCAAGTTTCGTTCTCCTATGTTGAAGCATTCGTTTGCAGGAACAGTTTGAATTTTTAGGTTTCCCTGCGTTTTCTCCTATATTGACAGATGCAGTTCGAACTCTAAATCAAACACGGTTTGTGGTAGCTTCTTGAAACTTGACACAATAAAGTAGTTCTACTTTCTATCCCTACTTTTTGTTTCCTCTTGATGTAGCCTTAAGCAGAGACTGGCGAATAACACTTTCAATGAAAGGCATTGTTAAGCTTCCAAAAAACTACCATCTCCTGAAATCTCAATGTATATTTTTTCATCCGACCTTCATGATAACTTCAAGTAATGAGCAGTACACCAATCAAACTTGGATGCCCAAGTTTCGTTCTCCTAGGTTGAAGCACTCGTTTGCAGGAACAGTTTGAATTTTTAGGTTTCACTGCGTTTTCTCCTATATTGACAGATGCAGTTAGAACTCTAAATTACACACGGTTTGTGGTAGCTTCTTGAAACTTGACACAATACAGTAGTTCTACGTTCTATCTCTAAGGTTTGTTTCCTCTTGATGTAGCCTTAAGCAGAGACTGGTGAATAACTCATTTAATGAAAGGCGTTGGTAGGCTGCCAAAAAACTACAGTCTCCTGAAATCACAACATATATTTTTTCTTCCGACCTTCATGATACTTTCAAGTAATGAGCAGTACACCAATCAAACTTGGATGTCCAAGTTTCGTTCTCCTAGGTTGAAGCATTCGTTTGCAGGAACAGTTTGAATTTTTAGGTTTCACTGCGTTTTCTTCTATATTGACAGATGCAGTTAGAACTCTAAATCAAACACGGTTTGTGCTAGCTTCTTGAAACTTGACACAATACAGTAGTTCTACGTTCTATCTCTAAGGTTTGTTTCCTTTTGATGTAGCCTTAAGCAGAGACTGGCGAATAACTCATTCAATGAAAGGCATTGTTAGGCTGCCAAAAACTACAGTCTCCTGAAATCACAACATATATTTTTTCTTCCGACCATCATGATACTTTCAAGTAATGAGCAGTACACCAAACAAACTTGGATGTCCAAGTTTCGTTCTCCTAGGTTGAAGCATTCGTTTGCAGGAACAGTTTGAATTTTTAGGTTTCCCTGCGTTTTCTCCTATATTGACAGATGCAGTTAGAACTCTAAATCAAACACGGTTTGTGGTAGCTTCTTGAAACTTGACACAATACAGTAGTTCTACGTTCTATCTCTAAGGTTTGTTTCCTCTTGATGTAGCCTTAAGCAGAGACTGGCGAATAACTCATTCAATGAAAGGCGTTGGTAGGCTGCCAAAAAACTACAGTCTCCTGAAATCACAACATATATTTTTTCTTCCGACCTTCATGATAACTTCAAGTAATGAGCTGTACACCAATCAAACTTGGATGCCCAAGTTTCGTTCTCCTACGTTGAAGCATTCATTTCCAGGAACAGTTTGAATTTTCAGGTTTCACTGCGTTTTCTCCTATATTGACAGATGCAGTTAGAACTCTAAATTAAACACGGTTTGTGGTAGCTTCTTGAAACTTGACACAATACAGTAGTTCTACGTTCTATCTCTAAGGTTTGTTTCCTCTTGATGTAGCCTTAAGCAGAGACTGGCGAATAACTCATTCAATGAAAGGCGTTGGTAGGCTGCCAAAAAACTACAGTCTCCTGAAATCACAACATATATTTTTTCTTCCGAACTTCATGATCCTTTCAAGTAATGAGCAGTACACCAATCAAACTTGGATGTCCAAGTTTCGTTCTCCTAGGTTGAAGCATTACTTTGCAGGAACAGTTTGAATTTTTAGGTTTCACTGCGTTTTCTTCTATATTGACAGATGCAGTTAGAACTCTAAATCAAACACGGTTTGTGGTAGCTTCTTGAAACTTGACACAATACAGTAGTTCTACGTTCTATCTCTAAGGTTTGTTTCCTCTTGATGTAGCCTTAAGCAGAGACTGGCGAATAACTCATTTAATGAAAGGCGTTGGTAGGCTGCCAAAAAACTACAGTCTCCTGAAATCACAACATATATTTTTTCTTCCGACCTTCATGATACTTTCAAGTAATGAGCAGTACACCAATCAAACTTGGATGTCCAAGTTTCGTTCTCCTAGGTTGAAGCATTCGTTTGCAGGAACAGTTTGAATTTTTAGGTTTCACTGCGTTTTCTTCTATATTGACAGATGCAGTTAGAACTCTAAATCAAACACGGTTTGTGCTAGCCTCTTGAAACTTGACACAATACAGTAGTTCTACGTTCTAACTCTAAGGTTTGTTTCCTCTTGATGTAGCCTTAAGCAGACACTGGCGAATTACTCATTCAATGAAAGCCGTTGGTAGGCTGCCAAAAAATTACAGTCTCCTGAAATCACAACATATATTTTTTCTTCCGACCTTCATGATACTTTCAAGTAATGAGCAGTACACCAATCAAACTTGGATGTCCAAGTTTCGTTCTCCTAGGTTGAAGCATTCGTTTGCAGGAACAGTTTGCATTTTTAGGTTTCACTGCGTTTTCTTCTATATTGACAGTTGCAGTTAGAACTCTAAATCAAACACGGTTTGTGCTAGCTTCTTGAAACTTGACACAATACAGTAGTTCCACGTTCTAACTCTAAGGTTTGTTTCCTCTTGATGTAGCCTTAAGCAGAGACTGGCGAATAACTCATTCAATGAAAGGCGTTGGTAGGCTGCCAAAAAACTACAGTCTCCTGAAATCACAACATACATTTTTTCTTCCGACCTTCATGATACTTTCAAGTAATGTGCAGTACACCAATCAAACTTGGATGTCCAAGTTTCGTTCTCCTAGGTTGAAGCATTCGTTTGCAGGAACAGTTTGAATTTTTAGGTTTCACTGCGTTTTCTCCTATATTGACAGATGCAGTTAGAACTCTAAATTAAACACGGTTTGTGGTAGCTTCTTGAAACTTGACAGAATACAGTAGTTCTACGTTCTATCTCTAAGGTTTGTTTCCTCTTGATGTAGCCTTAAGCAGAGACTGGCGAATAACTCATTCAATGAAAGGCGTTGGTAGGCTGCCAAAAAACTACAGTCTCCTGAAATCACAACATATATTTTTTCTTCCGACCGTCATCATACTTTCAAGTAATGAGCAGTATACCAATCAAACTTGGATGTCCAAGTTTCGTTCTCGTAAGTTGAAGCATTCGTTTGCAGGACGAGTTTGAATTTTTAGGTTTCACTGTGTTTTCCTCTATAGTGACAGATGCAGTTAGAACTCTAAATCAAACACAGTTTGTGCTAGCCTCTTGAAACTTGACACAATACAGTAGTTCTACGTTCTAACTCTAAGGTTTGTTTCCTCTTGATGTAGCCTTAAGCAGAGACTGGCGAATAACACATTCAATGAAAGTCATTGTTAAGCTTCCAAAAAACTACCATCTCCTGAAATCACAACATATATTTTTTTTTCCGACCTTCATGATACTTTCAAGTAATGAGCAGTACACCAATCAAACTTGGATGCCCAAGTTTCGTTCTTCTATGTTGAAGCATTCGTTCGCAGGAACAGTTTGAATTTTTAGGTTTCCCTGCGTTTTCTCCTATATTGACAGATGCAGTTCGAACTCTAAATCAAACACGGTTTGTGGTAGCTTCTTGAAACTTGACACAATAAAGTAGTTCTACGTTCTATCCCTAAGGTTTGTTTCCTTTTGATGTAGCCTTAAGCAGAGACTGGCGAATAACACTTTCAATGAAAGGCATTGTTAAGCTTCCAAAAAACTACCATCTCCTGAAATCTCAATGTATATTTTTTCATCCGACCTTCATGATAACTTCAAGTAATGAGCAGTACACCAATCAAACTTGGATGCCCAAGTTTCGTTCTCCTAGGTTGAAGCATTCGTTTGCAGGAACAGTTTGAATTTTTAGGTTTCACTGCGTTTTCTCCTATATTGACAGATGCAGTTAGAACTCTAAATTACACACGGTTTGTGGTAGCTTCGTGAAACTTGACACAATACAGTAGTTCTACGTTCTATCTCTAAGGTTTGTTTCCTCTTGATGTAGCCTTAAGCAGAGACTGGCGAATAACTCATTTAATGAAAGGCGTTGGTAGGCTGCCAAAAAACTACAGTCTCCTGAAATCACAACATATATTTTTTCTTCCGACCTTCATGATACTTTCAAGTAATGAGCAGTACACCAATCAAACTTGGATGTCCAAGTTTCGTTCTCCTAGGTTGAAGCATTCGTTTGCAGGAACAGTTTGAATTTTTAGGTTTCACTGCGTTTTCTTCTATATTGACAGATGCAGTTAGAACTCTAAATCAAACACGGTTTGTGCTAGCTTCTTGAAACTTGACACAATACACTAGTTCTACGTTCTATCTCTAAGGTTTGTTTCCTTTTGATGTAGCCTTAAGCAGAGACTGGCAAATAACTCATTCAATGAAAGGCATTGTTAGGCTGCCAAAAAACTACAGTCTCCTGAAATCACAACATATATTTTTTCTTCCGACCTTCATGATACTTTCAAGTAATGAGCAGTACACCAATCAAACTTGGATGTCCAAGTTTCGTTCTCCTAGGTTGAAGCATTCCTTTGCAGGAACAGTTTGAATTTTTAGGTTTCACTGCGTTTTCTTCTATATTGACAGATGCAGTTAGAACTCTAAATCAAACACGGTTTGTGGTAGCTTCTTGAAACTTGACACAATACAGTAGTTCTACGTTCTATCTCTAAGGTTTGTTTCCTCTTGATGTAGCCTTAAGCAGAGACTGGCGAATAACTCATTTAATGAAAGGCGTTGGTAGGCTGCCAAAAAACTACAGTCTCCTGAAATCACAACATATATTTTTTCTTCCGACCTTCATGATACTTTCAAGTAATGAGCAGTACACCAATCAAACTTGGATGTCCAAGTTTCGTTCTCCTAGGTTGAAGCATTCGTTTGCAGGAACAGTTTGAATTTTTAGGTTTCACTGCGTTTTCTTCTATATTGACAGAGGCAGTTAGAACTCTAAATCAAACACGGTTTGTGGTAGCTTCTTGAAACTTGACACAATACAGTAGTTCTACGTTCTATCTCTAAGGTTTGTTTCCTTTTGATGTAGCCTTAAGCAGAGACTGGCGAATAACTCATTCAATGAAAGGCATTGTTAGGCTGCCAAAAAACTACAGTCTCCTGAAATCACAACATATATTTTTTCTTCCGACCATCATGATACTTTCAAGTAATGAGCAGTACACCAATCAAACTTGGATGTCCACGTTTCGTTCTCCTAGGTTGAAGCATTCGTTTGCAGGAACAGTTTGAATTTTTAGGTTTCCCTGCGTTTTCTCCTATATTGACAGATGCAGTTAGAACTCTAAATCAAACACGGTTTGTGGTAGCTTCTTGAAACTTGACACAATACAGTAGTTCTACGTTCTATCTCTAAGGTTTGTTTCTTCTTGATGTAGCCTTAAGCAGAGACTGGCGAATAACTCATTCAATGAAAGGCGTTGGTAGGCTGCCAAAAAACTAGAGTCTCCTGAAATCACAACATATATTTTTTCTTCCGACCTTCATGATAACTTCAAGTAATGAGCGGTACACCAATCAAACTTGGATGCCCAAGTTTCGTTCTCCTACGTTGAAGCATTCGTTTCCAGGAACAGATTGAATTTTCAGGTTTCACTGCGTTTTCTCCTATATTGACAGATGCAGTTAGAACTCTAAATTAAACACGGTTTGTGGTAGCTTCTTGAAACTTGACACAATACAGTAGTTCTACGTTCTATCTCTAAGGTCTGTTTCCTCTTGATGTAGCCTAAAGCAGAGACTGGCGAATAACTCATTCAATGAAAGGCGTTGGTAGGCTGCCAAAAACTACAGTCTCCTGAAATCACAACATATATTTTTTCTTCCGACCTTCATGATACTTTCAAGTAATGAGCAGTACACCAATCAAACTTGGATGTCCAAGTTTCGTTCTCCTAGGTTGAAGCATTCCTTTGCAGGAACAGTTTGAATTTTTAGGTTTCACTGCGTTTTCTTCTATATTGACATATGCAGTTAGAACTCTAAATCAAACACGGTTTGTGCTAGCCTCTTGAAACTTGACACAATACAGTAGTTCTACGTTCTAACTCTAAGGTTTGTTTCCTCTTGATGTCGCCTTAAACAGAGACTGGCGAATAACACATTCAATGAAAGGCATTGTTAAGCTTTCAAAAAACCACCATCTCCTGAAATCACAACATATATTTTTTCTTCCGAACTTCATGATACTTTCAAGTAATGAGCAGTATACCAATCAAACTTGGATGTCCAAGTTTCGTTCTCCTAAGTTGAAGCATTCGTTTGCAGGAAGAGTTTGAATTTTTAGGTTTCACTGAGTTTTCTTCTATATTGACAGATGCAGTTAGAACTCTAAATCAAACACGGTTTGTGCTAGCCTCTTGAAACTTGACACAATACAGTAGTTCTACGTTCTAACTCTAAGGTTTGTTTTTTCTTGATGTAGCCTTAAGCAGAGACTGGCGAATAACTCATTCAATGAAAGGCGTTGGTAGGCTGCGAAAAAACTACCGTCTCCTGAAATCACAACATATATTTTTTCTTCCGACCGTCATCATACTTTCAAGTAATGAGCAGTATACCAATCAAACTTGGATGTCCATGTTTCGTTCTCGTAAGTTGAAGCATTCGTTTGCAGGACGAGTTTGAATTTTTAGGTTTCACTGCGTTTTCTTCTATAGTGACAGATGCAGTTAGAACTCTAAATCAAACACAGTTTGTGCTAGCCTCTTGAAACTTGACACAATACAGTAGTTCTACATTCTAACTCTAAGGTTTGTTTCCTCTTGATGTAGCCTTAAGCAGAGACTGGCGAATAACACATTCAATGAAAGTCATTGTTAAGCTTCCAAAAAACTACCATCTCCTGAAATCACAACATATATTTTTTCTTCCGACCTTCATGATACTTTCAAGTAAAGAGCAGTACACCAATCAAACTTGGATGCCCAAGTTTCGTTCTTCTATGTTGAAGCATTCGTTCGCAGGAACAGTTTGAATTTTTAGGTTTCACTGCGTTTTCTCCTATATTGACAGATGCAGTTAGAACTCTAAATTAAACACGGTTTGTGGTAGCTTCTTGAAACTTGACACAATACAGTAGTTCTACGTTCTATCTCTAAGGTTTGTTTCCTCTTGATGTAGCCTTAAGCAGAGACTGGCGAATAACTCATTCAATGAAAGGCGTTGGTAGGCTGCCAAAAAACTACAGTCTCCTGAAATCACAACATATATTTTTTCTTCCGAACTTCATGATCCTTTCAAGTAATGAGCAGTACACCAATCAAACTTGGATGTCCAAGTTTCGTTCTCCTAGGTTGAAGCATTACTTTGCAGGAACAGTTTGAATTTTTAGGTTTCACTGCGTTTTCTTCTATATTGACAGATGCAGTTAGAACTCTAAATCAAACACGGTTTGTGGTAGCTTCTTGAAACTTGACACAATACAGTAGTTCTACGTTCTATCTCTAAGGTTTGTTTCCTCTTGATGTAGCCTTAAGCAGAGACTGGCGAATAACTCATTTAATGAAAGGCGTTGGTAGGCTGCCAAAAAACTACAGTCTCCTGAAATCACAACATATATTTTTTCTTCCGACCTTCATGATACTTTCAAGTAATGAGCAGTACACCAATCAAACTTGGATGTCCAAGTTTCGTTCTCCTAGGTTGAAGCATTCGTTTGCAGGAACAGTTTGAATTTTTAGGTTTCACTGCGTTTTCTTCTATATTGACAGATGCAGTTAGAACTCTAAATCAAACACGGTTTGTGCTAGCCTCTTGAAACTTGACACAATACAGTAGTTCTACGTTCTAACTCTAAGGTTTGTTTCCTCTTGATGTAGCCTTAAGCAGACACTGGCGAATTACTCATTCAATGAAAGCCGTTGGTAGGCTGCCAAAAAATTACAGTCTCCTGAAATCACAACATATATTTTTTCTTCCGACCTTCATGATACTTTCAAGTAATGAGCAGTACACCAATCAAACTTGGATGTCCAAGTTTCGTTCTCCTAGGTTGAAGCATTCGTTTGCAGGAACAGTTTGCATTTTTAGGTTTCACTGCGTTTTCTTCTATATTGACAGTTGCAGTTAGAACTCTAAATCAAACACGGTTTGTGCTAGCTTCTTGAAACTTGACACAATACAGTAGTTCCACGTTCTAACTCTAAGGTTTGTTTCCTCTTGATGTAGCCTTAAGCAGAGACTGGCGAATAACTCATTCAATGAAAGGCGTTGGTAGGCTGCCAAAAAACTACAGTCTCCTGAAATCACAACATACATTTTTTCTTCCGACCTTCATGATACTTTCAAGTAATGTGCAGTACACCAATCAAACTTGGATGTCCAAGTTTCGTTCTCCTAGGTTGAAGCATTCGTTTGCAGGAACAGTTTGAATTTTTAGGTTTCACTGCGTTTTCTCCTATATTGACAGATGCAGTTAGAACTCTAAATTAAACACGGTTTGTGGTAGCTTCTTGAAACTTGACAGAATACAGTAGTTCTACGTTCTATCTCTAAGGTTTGTTTCCTCTTGATGTAGCCTTAAGCAGAGACTGGCGAATAACTCATTCAATGAAAGGCGTTGGTAGGCTGCCAAAAAACTACAGTCTCCTGAAATCACAACATATATTTTTTCTTCCGACCGTCATCATACTTTCAAGTAATGAGCAGTATACCAATCAAACTTGGATGTCCAAGTTTCGTTCTCGTAAGTTGAAGCATTCGTTTGCAGGACGAGTTTGAATTTTTAGGTTTCACTGTGTTTTCCTCTATAGTGACAGATGCAGTTAGAACTCTAAATCAAACACAGTTTGTGCTAGCCTCTTGAAACTTGACACAATACAGTAGTTCTACGTTCTAACTCTAAGGTTTGTTTCCTCTTGATGTAGCCTTAAGCAGAGACTGGCGAATAACACATTCAATGAAAGTCATTGTTAAGCTTCCAAAAAACTACCATCTCCTGAAATCACAACATATATTTTTTTTTCCGACCTTCATGATACTTTCAAGTAATGAGCAGTACACCAATCAAACTTGGATGCCCAAGTTTCGTTCTTCTATGTTGAAGCATTCGTTCGCAGGAACAGTTTGAATTTTTAGGTTTCACTCTGTTTTCTCCTATATTGACAGATGCAGTTAGAACTCTAAATAAAACACGGTTTGTGGTAGCTTCTTGAAACTTGACACAATACTGTAGTTCTACGTTCTATCTCTAAGGTTTGTTTCCTCTTGATGTAGCCTTAAGCAGAGACTGGCGAATAACTCATTCAATGAAAGGCGTTGGTAGGCTGCCAAAAAACTACAGTCTCCTGAAATCACAACATATATTTTTTCTTCCGACCTTCATGATACTTTCAAGTAATGAGCAGTACACCAATCAAACTTGGATGTCCATGTTTCGTTCTCCTAGGTTGAAGAATTCGTTTGCAGGAGAAGTTTGAATTTTTTGGTTTCACTCCGTTTTCTTCTTTATTGACAGATGCAGTTAGAACTCTAAATCAAACACGGTTTGTGCTTGCCTCTTGAAACTTGACACAATACAGTAGTTCTACGTTCTAACTCTAAGGTTTGTTTCCTCTTGATGTAGCCTTAAGCAGAGACTGGCGAATAACACATTCAATGAAAGTCATTGTTAAGCTTCCAAAAAACTACCATCTCCTGAAATCACAACATATATTTTTTCGTCCGAACTTCATGATACTTTCAAGTAATGAGCAGTACACCAATCAAACTTGGATGTCCAAGATTCGTTCTCCTAGGTTGAAGCATTTGTTTGCAGGAATAGTTTGAATTTTTAGGTTTCACTGCGTTTTCTCCTATATTGACAGATGCAGTTAGAACTCTAAATCAAACACGGTTTGTGCTAGCTTCTTGAAACTTGACACAATACAGTAGTTCTATGTTCTATCTCTAAGGTTTGTTTCCTCTTGATGTAGCCTTAAGCAGAGACTGGCGAATAACTCATTCAATGAAATGCATTGTTAGGGTGCCAAAAAACTACAGTCTCCTGAAATCACAACATATATTTTTTCTTCCGACCTTCATGATACTTTCAAGTAATGAGCAGTATACCAATCAAACTTGGATGTCCAAGTTTCGTTCTCGTAAGTTGAAGCATTCGTTTGCAGGAAGAGTTTGAATTTTTAGGTTTCACTGCGTTTTCTTCTATAGTGACAGATGCAGTTAGAACTGTAAATCAAACACAGTTTGTGCTAGCCTCTTGAAACTTGACACAATACAGTAGTTCTACGTTCTAACTCTAAGGTTTGTTTCCTCTTGATGTAGCCTTAAGCAGAGACTGGCGAATAACACATTCAATGAAAGTCATTGTTAAGCTTCCAAAAAACTACCATCTCCTGAAATCACAACATATATTTTTTCTTCCGAACTTCATGATACTTTCAAGTAATGAACAGTACACCAATCAAACTTGGATGCCCAAGTTTCGTTCTTCTATATTGAAGCATTCGTTCGCAGGAACAGTTTGAATTTTTAGGTTTCACTCTGTTTTCTCCTATATTGACAGATGCAGTTCGAACTCTAAATCAAACACGGTTTGTGGTAGCTTCTTGAAACTTGACACAATAAAGTAGTTCTACGTTCTATCCCTAAGGTTTGTTTCCTCTTGATGTAGCCTTAAGCAGAGACTGGCGAATAACACTTTCAATGAAAGGCATTGTTAAGCTTCCAAAAAACTACCATCTCCTGAAATCTCAATGTATATTTTTTCATCCGAACTTCATGATAACTTCAAGTAATGAGCAGTACACCAATCAAACTTGGATGTCCAAGTTTCATTCTCCTAGGTTGAAGCATTCCTTTGCAGGAACAGTTTGAATTTTTAGGTATCACTGCGTTTTCTTCTATATTGACAGTTGCAGTTAGAACTCTAAATCAAACACGGTTTGTGCTAGCTTCTTGAAACTTGACACAATACAGTAGTTCTACGTTCTAACTCTAAGGTTTGTTTCCTCTTGATGTAGCCTTAAGCAGAGACTGGCGAATGACTCATTCAATGAAAGGCGTTGGTAGGCTGCCAAAAAACTACAGTCTCCTGAAATCACTACATACATTTTTTCTTCCGACCTTCATGATACTTTCAAGTAATGTGCAGTACACCAATCAAACTTGGATGTCCAAGTTTCGTTCTCCTAGGTTGAAGCATTCGTTTGCAGGAACAGTTTGAATTTTTAGGTTTCACTGCGTTTTCTCCTATATTGACAGATGCAGTTAGAACTCTAAATTAAACACGGTTTGTGGTAGCTTCTTGAAACTTGACACAATACAGTAGTTCTACGTTCTATCTCTAAGGTTTGTTTCCTCTTGATGTAGCCTTAAGCAGAGACTGGCGAATAACTCATTTAATGAAAGGCGTTGGTAGGCTGCCAAAAAACTACAGTCTCCTGAAATCACAACATATATTTTTTCTTCCGACCTTCATGATACTTTCAAGTAATGAGCAGTACACCAATCAAACTTGGATGTCCAAGTTTCGTTGTCCTAGGTTGAAGCATTCGTTTGCAGGAACAGTTTGCATTTTTAGGTTTCACTGCGTTTTCTTCTATATAGACAGATGCAGTTAGAACTCTAAATCAAACACGGTTTGTGCTAGCTTCTTGAAACTTGACACAATACAGTAGTTCTACGTTCTATCTCTAAGGTTTGTTTCCTTTTGATGTAGCCTTAAGCAGAGACTGGCGAATAACTCATTCAATGAAAGGCATTGTTAGGCTGCCAAAAAACTACAGTCTCCTGAAATCACAACATATATTTTTTCTTCCGACCATCATGATACTTTCAAGTAATGAGCAGTACACCAATCAAACTTGGATGTCCAAGTTTCATTCTCCTAGGTTAAAGCATTCGTTTGCAGGAACAGTTTGAATTTTTAGGTTTCCCTGCGTTTTCTCCTATATTGACAGATGCAGTTCGAACTCTAAATCAAACACGGTTTGTGGTAGCTTCTTGAAACTTGACACAATAAAGTAGTTCTACGTTCTATCCCTAAGGTTTGTTTCCTCTTGATGTAGCGTTAAGCAGAGACTGGCGAATAACACTTTCAATGAAAGGCATTGTTAAGCTTCCAAAAAACTACCATCTCCTGAAATCTCAATGTATATTTTTTCATCCGACCTTCATGATAACTTCAAGTAATGAGCAGTACACCAATCAAACTTGGATGCCCAAGTTTCGTTCTCCTAGGTTGAAGCATTCGTTTGCAGGAACAGTTTGAATTTTTAGGTTTCACTGCGTTTTCTCCTATATTGACAGATGCAGTTAGAACTCTAAATTACACACGGTTTGGGGTAGCTTCTTGAAACTTGACACAATACAGTAATTCTACGTTCTATCTCTAAGGTTTGTTTCCTCTTGATGTAGCCTTAAGCAGAGACTGGCGAATAACTAATTAAATGAAAGGCGTTGGTAGGCTGCCAAAAAACTACAGTCTCCTGAAATCACAACATATATTTTTTCTTCCGACCTTCATGATACTTTCAAGTAATGAGCAGTACACCAATCAAACTTGGATGTCCAAGTTTCGTTCTCCTAGGTTGACATTCGTTTGCAGGAACAGTTTGAATTTTTAGGTTTCACTGCGTTTTCTTCTATATTGACAGATGCAGTTAGAACTCTAAATGAAACACGGTTTGTGCTAGCTTCTTGAAACTTGACACAATACAGTAGTTCTACGTTCTATCTCTAAGGTTTGTTTCCTTTTGATGTAGTCTTAAGCAGAGACTGGCGAATAACTCATTCAATGAAAGGCATTGTTAGGCTGCCAAAAAACTACAGTCTCCTGAAATCACAACATATATTTTTTCTTCCGACCATCATGATATTTTCAAGTAATGAGCAGTACACCAATCAAACTTGGATGTCCAAGTTTCGTTCTCTTAGGTTGAAGCATTCGTTTGCAGGAACAGTTTGAATTTTTAGGTTTCCCTGCGTTTTCTCCTATATTGACAGATGCAGTTAGAACTCTAAATCAAACACGGTTTGTGGTAGCTTCTTGAAACTTGACACAATACAGTAGTTCTACGTTCTATCTCTAAGGTTTGTTTCCTCTTGATGTAGCCTTAAGCAGAGACTGGTGAATAACTCATTCAATGAAAGGCGTTGGTAGGCTGCCAAAAAACTACAGTCTCCTGAAATCACAACATATATTTTTTCTTCCGACCTTCATGATAACTTCAAGTAATGAGCTGTACACCAATCAAACTTGGATGCCCAAGTTTCGTTCTCCTACGTTGAAGCATTCGTTTCCAGGAACAGTTTGAATTTTCAGGTTTCACTGGGTTTTCTCCTATATTGACAGATGCAGTTAGAACTCTAAATTAAACACGGTTTGTGGTAGCTTCTTGAAACTTGACACAATACAGTAGTTCTACGTTCTATCTCTAAGGTTTGTTTCCTCTTGATGTAGCCTTAAGCAGAGACTGGCGAATAACACATTCAATGAAAGTCATTGTTAAGCTTCCAAAAAACTACCATCTCCTGAAATCACAACATATATTTTTTCTTCCGAACTTCATGATACTTTCAAGTAATGAGCAGTACACCAATCAAACTTGGATGTCCAAGTTTCGTTCTCCTAGATTGAAGCATTCCTTTGCAGGAAGAGTTTGAATTTTTAGGTTTCACTGCGTTTTCTTCTATATTGACAGATGCAGTTAGAACTCTAAATCAAACACGGTTTGTGGTAGCTTCTTGAAACTTGACACAATACAGTAGTTCTACGTTCTATCTCTAAGGTTTGTTTCCTCTTGATGTAGCCTTAAGCAGAGCCTGGCGAATAACTCATTTAATGAAAGGCGTTGGTAGGCTGCCAAAAAACTACAGTCTCCTGAAATCACAACATATATTTTTTCTTCCGACCTTCATGATACTTTCAAGTAATGAGCAGTACACCAATCAAACTTGGATGTCCAAGTTTCGTTCTCCTAGGTTGAAGCATTCCTTTGCAGGAACAGTTTGAATTTTTAGGTTTCACTGCGTTTTCTTCTATATTGACAGTTGCAGTTAGAACTCTAAATCAAACACGGTTTGTGCTAGCTTCTTGAAACTTGACACAATACAGTAGTTCTACGTTCTAACTCTAAGGTTTGTTTCCTCTTGATGTAGCCTTAAGAAGAGACTGGCGAATAACTCATTCAATGAAAGGCGTTGGTAGGCTGCCAAAAAACTACAGTCTCCTGAAATCACAACATATATTTTTTCTTCCGACCATCATGATACTTTCAAGTAATGAGCAGTACACCAATCAAACTTGGATGTCCAAGTTTCATTCTCCTAGGTTGAAGCATTCGTTTGCAGGAACAGTTTGAATTTTTAGGTTTCCCTGCGTTTTCTCCTATATTGACAGATGCAGTTCGAACTCTAAATCAAACACGGTTTGTGGTAGCTTCTTGAAACTTGACACAATAAAGTAGTTCTACGTTCTATCCCTAAGGTTTGTTTCCTTTTGATGTAGTCTTAAGCAGAGACTGGCGAATAACTCATTCAATGAAAGGCATTGTTAGGCTGCAAAAAACTACAGTCTCCTGAAATCCACAACATATACTTTTTCTTTCGACCATCATGATACTTTCAAGTAATGAGCAGTACACCAATCAAACTTGGATGTCCAAGTTTCGTTCTCCTAGGTTGAAGCATTCGTTTGCAGGAACAGTTTGAATTTTTAGGTTTCCCTGCGTTTTCTCCTATATTGACAGATGCAGTTAGAACTCTAAATCAAACACGGTTTGTGGTAGCTTCTTGAAACTTGACACAATACAGTAGTTCTACGTTCTATCTCTAAGGTTTGTTTCCTCTTGATGTAGCCTTAAGCAGAGACTGGCGAATAACTCATTCAATGAAAGGCGTTGGTAGGCTGCCAAAAAACTACAGTCTCCTGAAATCACAACATATATTTTTTTCTCCGACCTTCATGATACTTTCAAGTAATGAGCAGTATACCAATCAAACTTGGATGTCCAAGTTTTGTTCTCGTAAGTTGACGCATTCGTTTGCAGGAAGAGTTTGAATTTTTAGGTTTCACTGCGTTTTCTTCTATAGTGACAGATGCAGTTAGAACTCTAAATCAAACACAGTTTGTGCTAGCCTCTTGAAAACTTGACACAATACAGTAGTTCTACGTTCTAACTCTAAGGTTTGTTTCCTCTTGATGTAGCCTTAAGCAGAGACTGGCGAATAACTCATTCAATGAAAGGCGTTGGTAGGCTGCCAAAAAACTACAGTCTCCTGAAATCACAACATACATTTTTTCTTCCGACCTTCATGATACTTTCAAGTAATGTGCAGTACACCAATCAAACTTGGATGTCCAAGTTTCGTTCTCCTAGGTTGAAGCATTCCTTTCCAGGAACAGTTTGAATTTGTAGGTTTCCCTGCGTTTTTCTCCTATATTGACAGATGCAGTTAGAACTCTAAATCAAACACGGTTTGTGGTAGCTTCTTGAAACTTGACACAATACAGTAGTTCTACGTTCTATCTCTAAGGTTTGTTTCCTCTTGATGTAGCCTTAAGCAGAGACTGGCGAATAACTCATTCAATGAAAGGCGTTTGTAGGCTGCCAAAAAACTACAGTCTCCTGAAATCACAACATATATTTTTCTTCCGACCTTCATGATAACTTCAAGTAATGAGCAGTACACCAATCAAACTTGGATGCCCAAGTTTCGTTCTCCTACGTTGAAGCATTCGTTTGCAGGAACAGTTTGAATTTTCAGGTTTCATTGCGTTTTCTCCTATATTGACAGATGCAGTTAGAACTCTAAATAAAACACGGTTTGTGGTAGCTTCTTGAAACTTGACACAATACTGTAGTTCTACGTTCTATCTCTAAGGTTTGTTTCCTCTTGATGTAGCCTTAAGCAGAGACTGGCGAATAACTCATTCAATGAAAGGCGTTGGTAGGCTGCCAAAAAACTACAGTCTCCTGAAATCACAACATATATTTTTTCTTCCGACCTTCATGATACTTTCAAGTAATGAGCAGTACACCAATCAAACTTGGATGTCCATGTTTCGTTCTCCTAGGTTGAAGAATTCGTTCGCAGGAGAAGTTTGAATTTTTTGGTTTCACTCCGTTTTCTTCTTTATTGACAGATGCAGTTAGAACTCCTAAATCAAACACGGTTTGTGCTTGCCTCTTGAAACTTGACACAATACAGTAGTTCTACGTTCTAACTCTAAGGTTTGTTTCCTCTTGATGTAGCCTTAAGCAGAGACTGGCGAATAACACATTCAATGAAAGTCATTGTTAAGCTTCCAAAAAACTACCATCTCCTGAAATCACAACATATATTTTTTCGTCCGAACTTCATGATACTTTCAAGTAATGAGCAGTACACCAATCAAACTTGGATGTCCAAGATTCGTTCTCCTAGGTTGAAGCATTTGTTTGCAGGAATAGTTTGAATTTTTAGGTTTCACTGCGTTTTCTCCTATATTGACAGATGCAGTTAGAACTCTAAATCAAACACGGTTTGTGCTAGCTTCTTGAAACTTGACACAATACAGTAGTTCTACGTTCTATCTCTAAGGTTTGTTTCCTCTTGATGTAGCCTTAAGCAGAGACTGGCGAATAACTCATTCAATGAAAGGCATTGTTAGGGTGCCAAAAAACTACAGTCTCCTGAAATCACAACATATATTTTTTCTTCCGACCTTCATGATACTTTCAAGTAATGAGCAGTATACCAATCAAACTTGGATGTCCAAGTTTCGTTCTCGTAAGTTGAAGCATTCGTTTGCAGGAAGAGTTTGAATTTTTAGGTTTCACTGCGTTTTCTTCTATAGTGACAGATGCAGTTAGAACTCTAAATCAAACACAGTTTGTGCTAGCCTCTTGAAACTTGACACAATACAGTAGTTCTACGTTCTAACTCTAAGGTTTGTTTCCTCTTGATGTAGCCTTAAGCAGAGACTGGCGAATAACACATTCAATGAAAGTCATTGTTAAGCTTCCAAAAAACTACCATCTCCTGAAATCACAACATATATTTTTTCTTCCGAACTTCATGATACTTTCAAGTAATGAACAGTACACCAATCAAACTTGGATGTCCAAGTTTGTTCTCCTAGGTTGAAGCATTCGTTTGCAGGAACAGTTTGAATTTTTAGGTTTCACTGCGTTTTCTTCTATATTGACAGATGCAGTTAGAACTCTAAATCAAACACGGTTTGTGCTAGCTTCTTGAAATTTGACACAATACAGTAGTTCTACGTTCTAACTCTAAGGTTTGTTTCCTCTTGATGTAGCCTTAAGCAGAGACTGGCGAATAACTCATTCAATGAAAGGCGTTGGTAGGCTGCCAAAAAACTACAGTCTCCTGAAATCACAACATACATTTTTTCTTCCGACCTTCATGATACTTTCAAGTAATGTGCAGTACACCAATCAAACTTGGATGTCCAAGTTTCGTTCTCCTAGTTTGAAGCATTCGTTTGCAGGAACAGTTTGAATTTTTAGGTTTCCCTGCGTTTTCTCCTATATTGACAGATGCAGTTAGAACTCTAAATCAAACACGGTTTGTGGTAGCTTCTAGAAACATGACACAATACAGTAGTTCTACGTTCTATCTCTAAGGTTTGTTTCCTCTTGATGTCCTTAAGCAGAGACTGGCGAATAACTCATTCAATGAAAGGCGTTGGTAGGCTGCCAAAAACTACAGACTCCTGAAATCACAACATATATTTTTCTTCCGACCTTCAGGATAACTTCAAGTAATGAGCAGTACACCAATCAAACTTGGATGCCCCAGTTTCGTTCTCCTACGTTGAAGCATTCGTTTGCAGGAACAGTTTGAATTTTCAGGTTTCACTGCGTTTTCTCCTATATTGACAGATGCGGTTAGAACTCTAAATAAACACGGTTGTGGTAGCTTCTTGAAACTTGACACAATACTGTAGTTCTACGTTCTATCTCTAAGGTTTGTTTCCTCTTGATGTAGCCTTAAGCAGAGACTGGCGAATAACTCATTCAATGAAAGGCGTTGGTAGGCTGCCAAAAAACTACAGTCTCCTGAAATCACAACATATATTTTTTCTTCCGACCTTCATGATACTTTCAAGTAATGAGCAGTACACCAATCAAACTTGGATGTCCATGTTTCGTTCTCCTAGGTTGAAGCATTCGTTTGCACGAACAGTTTGAATTTTTAGGTTTCACTGCGTTTTCTTCTATATTGACAGATGCAGTTAGAACTCTAAATCAAACAGGGTTTGTGCTAGCTTCTTGAAACTTGACACATACAGTAGTTCTACGTTCTATCTCTAAGGTTTGTTTCCTTTTGATGTAGCCTGAAGCAGAGACTGGCGAATAACTCATTCAATGAAAGGCATTGTTAGGCTGCCAAAAAACTACAGTCTCCTGAAATCACAACATATACTTTTTCTTCCGACCATCATGATACTTTCAAGTAATGAGCAGTACACCAATCAAACTTGGATGTCCAAGTTTCGTTCTCCTAGGTTGAAGCATTCGTTGCAGGAACAGTTTGAATTTTTAGGTTTCCCTGCGTTTTCTCATATATTGACAGATGCAGTTAGAACTCTAAATCAAACACGGTTTGTGGTAGCTTCTTGAAACTTGACACAATACAGTAGTTCTACGTTCTATCTCTAAGGTTTGTTTCCTCTTGATGTAGCCTTAAGCAGAGACTGGCGAATAACTCATTCAATGAAAGGCGTTGGTAGGCTGCCAAAAAACTACAGTCTCCTGAAATCACAACATACATTTTTTTCTTCCGACCTTCATGATACTTTCAAGTAATGTGCAGTACACCAATCAAACTTGGATGTCGAAGTTTCGTTCTCCTAGGTTGAAGCATTCCTTTGCAGGAACAGTTTGAATTTTTCAGGTTTCACTGCGTTTTCTCCTATATTGACAGATGCAGTTAGAACTCTAAAATCAAACACGGTTTGTGGTAGCTTCTTGAAACTTGACAAAATACAGTAGTTCTACGTTCTATCTCTAAGGTTTGTTTCCTCTTGATGTAGCCTTAAGCAGAGACTGGCGAATAACTCATTCAATGAAAGGCGTTGGTAGGCTGCCAAAAAACTACAGTCTCCTGAAATCACAACATATATTTTTTCTTCCGACCTTCATGATAACTTCAAGTAATGAGCAGTACACCAATCAAACTTGGATGCCCAAGTTTCGTTCTCCTACGTTGAAGCATTCGTTTGCAGGAACAGTTTGAATTTTCAGGTTTCACTGCGTTTTCTCCTATATTGACAGATGCAGTTAGAACTCTAAATAAAACACGGTTTGTGGTAGCTTCTTGAAACTTGACACAATACTGTAGTTCTACGTTCTATCTCTAAGGTTTGTTTCCTCTTGATGTAGCCTTAAGCAGAGACTGGCGAATAACTCATTCAATGAAAGGCATTGTTAGGCTGCCAAAAAACTAGAGTCTCCTGCAATCACAACATATATTTTTTCTTCCGACCTTCATGATAACTTCAAGTATGAGCAGTACACCAATCAAACTTGGGTGCCCAAGTTTCGTTCTCCTAGGTTGAAGCATTCCTTTGCAGGAACAGTTTGAATTTTTAGGTTTCACTGCGTTTTCTTCTATATTGACAGATGCAGTTAGAACTCTAAATCAAACACGGTTTGTGCTAGCTTCTTGAAATTTGACACAATACAGTAGTTCTACGTTCTAACTCTAAGGTTTGTTTCCTCTTGATGTAGCCTTAAGCAGAGACTGGCGAATAACTCATTCAATGAAAGGCGATGGTAGGCTGCCAAAAAACTACAGTCTCCTGAAATCACAACATACATTTTTTCTTCCGACCTTCATGATACTTTCAAGTAATGTGCAGTACACCAATCAAACTTGGATGTCCAAGTTTCATTCTCCTAGGTTGAAGCATTCGTTTGCAGGAACAGTTTGAATTTTTAGGTTTCCCTGCGTTTTCTCCTCTATTGACAGATGCAGTTAGAACTCTAAATCAAACACGGTTTGTGCTAGCTTCTTGAAACTTGACACAATACAGTAGTTCTACGTTCTATCTCTAAGGTTTGTTTCCTCTTGATGTAGCATTAAGCAGAGACTGGCGAATACTCATTCAATGAAAGGCATTGGTAGGCTGCCAAAAAACTACAGTCTCCTGAAATCACAACATATATTTTTTCTTCCGACCTTCATGATAACTTCAAGTAATGAGCAGTACACCAATCAAACTTGGATGCCCAAGTTCGTTCTCCTACGTTGAAGCATTCGTTTGCAGGAACAGTTTGAATTTTCAGGTTTCACTGCGTTTTCTCCTATATTGACGGATGCAGTTAGAACTCTAAATAAAACACGGTTTGTGGTAGCTTCTTGAAACTTGACACAATACAGTAGTTCTACGTTCTATCTCTAAGGTTTGTTTCCTCTTGATGTAGCCTTAAGCAGAGACTGGCGAATAACTCATTCAATGAAAGGCGTTGGTAGGCTGCCAAAAAACTACAGTCTCCTGAAATCACAACATAAATTTTTTTCCGACCTTCATGACACTTTCAAGTAATGAGCGGTACACCAATCAAACTTGGATGTCCATGTTTCGTTCTCCTAGGTTGAAGCATTCGTTTGCAGGAGAAGTTTGAATTCTTAGGTTTCACTGCGTTTTCTTCTATATTGACAGATGCAGTTAGAACTCTAAATCAAACACGGTTTGTGCTAGCCTCTTGAAACTTGACACAATACAGTAGTTCTACGTTCTAACTCTAAGGTTTGTTTCCTCTTGATGTAGCCTTAAGCAGAGACTGGCGAATAACACATTCAATGAAAGTCATTGTTAAGCTTCCAAAAACTACCATCTCCTGAAATCACAACATATATTTTTTCTTCCGAACTTCATGATACTTTCAAGTAATGAGCAGTACACCAATCAAACTTGGATGTCCAAGTTTCGTTCTCCTAGGTTGAAGCATTCGTTTGCAGGAACAGTTTGAATTTTTAGGTTTCACTGCGTTTTCTCCTGTATTGACAGATACAGTTAGAACTCTAAATTAAACACGGTTTGTGGTAGCTTCTTGAAACTTGACACAATACAGTAGTTCTACGTTCTAACTCTAAGGTTTGTTTCCTCTTGATGTAGCCTTAAGCAGAGACTGGCGAATAACTCATTCAATGAAAGGCGTTGGTAGGCTGCCAAAAACGACAGTCTCCTGAAATCAAAACATATATTTTTTCTTCCGACCTTCATGATACTTTCAAGTAATGTGCAGTACACCAATCAAACTTGGATGTCCAAGTTTCATTCTCCTAGGTTGAAGCATTCGTTTGCAGGAACAGTTTGAATTTTTAGGTTTCCCTGCGTTTTCTCCTCTATTGACAGATGCAGTTAGAACTCTAAATCAAACACGGTTTGTGGTAGCTTCTTGAAACTTGACACAATACAGTAGTTCTACGTTCTATCTCTAAGGTTTGTTTCCTCTTGATGTAGCATTAAGCAGAGACTGGCGAATAACTCATTCAATGAAAGGCATTGGTAGGCTGCCAAAAAACTACAGTCTCCTGAAATCACAACATATATTTTTTCTTCCGACCTTCATGATAACTTCAAGTAATGAGCAGTACACCAATCAAACTTGGATGCCCAAGTTTCGTTCTCCTACGTTGAAGCATTCGTTTGCAGGAACAGTTTGAATTTTCAGGTTTCACTGCGTTTTCTCCTATATTGACGGATGCAGTTAGAACTCTAAATAAAACACGGTTTGTGGTAGCTTCTTGAAACTTGACACAATACAGTAGTTCTACGTTCTATCTCTAAGGTTTGTTTCCTCTTGATGTAGCCTTAAGCAGAGACTGGCGAATAACTCATTCAATGAAAGGCGTTGGTAGGCTGCCAAAAAACTACAGTCTCCTGAAATCACAACATAAATTTTTTTCCGACCTTCATGACACTTTCAAGTAATGAGCGGTACACCAATCAAACTTGGATGTCCATGTTTCGTTCTCCTAGGTTGAAGCATTCGTTTGCAGGAGAAGTTTGAATTCTTAGGTTTCACTGCGTTTTCTTCTATATTGACAGATGCAGTTAGAACTCTAAATCAAACACGGTTTGTGCTAGCCTCTTGAAACTTGACACAATACAGTAGTTCTACGTTCTAACTCTAAGGTTTGTTTCCTCTTGATGTAGCCTTAAGCAGAGACTGGCGAATAACACATTCAATGAAAGTCATTGTTAAGCTTCCAAAAAACTACCATCTCCTGAAATCACAACATATATTTTTTCTTCCGAACTTCATGATACTTTCAAGTAATGAGCAGTACACCAATCAAACTTGGATGTCCAAGTTTCGTTCTCCTAGGTTGAAGCATTCGTTTGCAGGAACAGTTTGAATTTTTAGGTTTCACTGCGTTTTCTCCTGTATTGACAGATACAGTTAGAACTCTAAATTAAACACGGTTTGTGGTAGCTTCTTGAAACTTGACACAATACAGTAGTTCTACGTTCTAACTCTAAGGTTTGTTCCTCTTGATGTAGCTTAAGCAGAGACTGGCGAACAACTCATTCAATGAAAGGCGTTGGTAGGCTGCCAAAAAACGACAGTCTCCTGAAATCAAAACATATATTTTTTCTTCCGACCTTCATGATACTTTCAAGTAATGAGCAGTACACCAATCAAACTTGGATGCCCAGTTTCGTTCTCCTATGTTGAAGCATTCGTTTGCAGGAACAG
Source organism: Callospermophilus lateralis (assembly GCF_048772815.1). NCBI lineage: Eukaryota > Metazoa > Chordata > Mammalia > Rodentia > Sciuridae > Callospermophilus > Callospermophilus lateralis. The sequence goes on along the minus strand of NW_027515083.1, from coordinate 17,042 downwards.
TTTGAATTTTTAGGTTTCACTCTGTTTTCTCCTATATTGACAGATGCAGTTCGAACTCTAAATCAAACACGGTTTGTGGTAGCTTCTTGAAACTTGACACAATAAAGTAGTTCTACGTTCTATCCCTAAGGTTTGTTTCCTCTTGATGTAGCCTTAAGCAGAGACTGGCGAATAACTCATTCAATGAAAGGCGTTGGTAAGCTGCCAAAAACTACAGTCCCCTGAAATCACAAGGTACATTTTTTCTTCCGAACTTCATGATACTTTCAAGTAATGTGCAGTACACCAATCAAACTTGGATGTCCAAGTTTCGTTCTCCTAGGTTGAAGCATTCGTTTGCAGGAACAGTTTGAATTTTTAGGTTTCACTGCGTTTTATTCTATATTGACAGATGCAGTTAGAACTCTAAATCAAACACGGTTTGTGCTAGCTTCTTGAAACTTGACACAATACAGTAGTTCTACGTTCTATCTCTAAGGTTTGTTTCCTCTTGATGTAGCCTTAAGCAGAGACTGGCGAATAACTCATTCAATGAAAGGCATTGTTAGGCTGCCAAAAAACTAGAGTCTCCTGCAATCACAACATATTTTTTCTTCCGACCTTCATGATAACTTCAAGTAATGAGCAGTACACCAATCAAACTTGGGTGCCCAAGTTTCGTTCTCCTAGGTTGAAGCATTCCTTTGCAGGAACAGTTTGAATTTTTAGGTTTCACTGCGTTTTCTTCTATATTGACAGATGCAGTTAGAACTCTAAATCAAACACGGTTTGTGCTAGCTTCTTGAAATTTGACACAATACAGTAGTTCTACGTTCTAACTCTAAGGTTTGTTTCCTCTTGATGTAGCCTTAAGCAGAGACTGGCGAATAACTCATTCAATGAAAGGCGATGGTAGGCTTCCAAAAAACTACAGTCTCCTGAAATCACAACATACATTTTTCCTTCCGACCTTCATGATACTTTCAAGTAATGAGCAGTACACCAATCAAACTTGGATGTCCAAGTTTCGTTCTCCTAGGTTGAAGCATTCGTTTGCAGGAACAGATTGAATTTTTAGGTTTCCCTGCGTTTCTCCTCTATTGACAGATGCAGTTAGAACTCTAAATCAAACACGGTTTGTGGTAGCTTCTTGAAACTTGACACAATACAGTAGATCTACGTTCTATCTCTAAGGTTTGTTTCCTCTTGATGTAGCATTAAGCAGAGACTGGCGAATAACTCATTCATGAAAGGCGTTGGTAGGCTGCCAAAAAACTACAGTCTCCTGAAATCACAACATATATTTTTTCTTCCGACCTTCATGGTAACTTCAAGTAATGAGCAGTACACCAATCAAACTTGGATGCCCAAGTTTCGTTCTCCTACGTTGAAGCATTCGTTTGCAGGAACAGTTTGAATTTTCAGGTTTCACTGCGTTTCTCCTATATTGACAGATGCAGTTAGAACTCTAAATAAAACACGGTTTGTGGTAGCTTCTTGAAACTTGACACAATAGTGTAGTTCTACGTTCTATCTCTAAGGTTTGTTTCCTCTTGATGTAGCCTTAAGCAGAGACTGGCGAATAACTCATTCAATGAAAGGCGTTTGTAGGCTGCCAAAAAACTACAGTCTCCTGAAATCACAACATAAATTTTTTTCCGACCTTCATGACACTTTCAAGTAATGAGCGGTACACCAATCAAACTTGGATGTCCATGTTTCGTTCTCCTAGGTTGAAGCATTCGTTTGCAGGAGAAGTTTGAATCTTAGGTTTCACTGCGTTTTCTTCTATATTGACAGATGCAGTTAGAACTCTAAATCAAACACGGTTTGTGCTAGCCTCTTGAAACTTGACACAATACAGTAGTTCTACGTTCTAACTCTAAGGTTTGTTTCCTCTTGATGTAGCCTTAAGCAGAGACTGGCGAATAACACATTCAATGAAAGTCATTGTAAGCTTCCAAAAAACTACCATCTCCTGAAATCACAACATATATTTTTTCTTCCGAACTTCATGATACTTTCAAGTAATGAGCAGTACACCAATCAAACTTGGATGTCCAAGTTTCGTTCTCCTAGGTTGAAGCATTCGTTTGCAGGAACAGTTTGAATTTTTAGGTTTCACTGCGTTTTCTCCTGTATTGACAGATACAGTTAGAACTCTAAATTAAACACGGTTTGTGGTAGCTTCTTGAAACTTGACACAATACAGTAGTTCTACGTTCTAACTCTAAGGTTTGTTTCTTTTGATGTAGCCTTAAGCAGAGACTGGCGAATAACTCATTCAATGAAAGGCGTTGGTAGGCTGCCAAAAAACGACAGTCTCCTGAAATCAAAACATATATTTTTTCTTCCGACCTTCATGATACTTTCAAGTAATGAGCAGTACACCAATCAAACTTGGATGCCCAAGTTTCGTTCTCCTATGTTGAAGCATTCGTTTGCAGGAACAGTTTGAATTTTTAGGTTTCACTCTGTTTTCTCCTATATTGACAGATGCAGTTCGAACTCTAAATCAAACACGGTTTGTGGTAGCTTCTTGAAACTTGACACAATAAAGTAGTTCTACGTTCTATCCCTAAGGTTTGTTTCCTCTTGATGTAGCCTTAAGCAGAGACTGGCGAATAACTCATTCAATGAAAGGCGTTGGTAAGCTGCCAAAAAACTACAGTCCCCTGAAATCACAAGGTACATTTTTTCTTCCGAACTTCATGATACTTTCAAGTAATGTGCAGTACACCAATCAAACTTGGATGTCCAAGTTTCGTTCTCCTAGGTTGAAGCATTCGTTTGCAGGAACAGTTTGAATTTTTAGGTTTCACTGCGTTTTATTCTATATTGACAGATGCAGTTAGAACTCTAAATCAAACACGGTTTGTGCTAGCTTCTTGAAACTTGACACAATACAGTAGTTCTACGTTCTATCTCTAAGGTTTGTTTCCTCTTGATGTAGCCTTAAGCAGAGACTGGCGAATAACTCATTCAATGAAAGGCATTGTTAGGCTGCCAAAAAACTAGAGTCTCCTGCAATCACAACATATTTTTTCTTCCGACCTTCATGATAACTTCAAGTAATGAGCAGTACACCAATCAAACTTGGGTGCCCAAGTTTCGTTCTCCTAGGTTGAAGCATTCCTTTGCAGGAACAGTTTGAATTTTTAGGTTTCACTGCGTTTTCTTCTATATTGACAGATGCAGTTAGAACTCTAAATCAAACACGGTTTGTGCTAGCTTCTTGAAATTTGACACAATACAGTAGTTCTACGTTCTAACTCTAAGGTTTGTTTCCTCTTGATGTAGCCTTAAGCAGAGACTGGCGAATAACTCATTCAATGAAAGGCGATGGTAGGCTTCCAAAAACTACAGTCTCCTGAAATCACAACATACATTTTTCCTTCCGACCTTCATGATACTTTCAAGTAATGAGCAGTACACCAATCAAACTTGGATGTCCAAGTTTCGTTCTCCTAGGTTGAAGCATTCGTTTGCAGGAACAGATTGAATTTTTAGGTTTCCCTGCGTTTTCTCCTCTATTGACAGATGCAGTTAGAACTCTAAATCAAACACGGTTTGTGGTAGCTTCTTGAAACTTGACACAATACAGTAGATCTACGTTCTATCTCTAAGGTTTGTTTCCTCTTGATGTAGCATTAAGCAGAGACTGGCGAATAACTCATTCAATGAAAGGCGTTGGTAGGCTGCCAAAAAACTACAGTCTCCTGAAATCACAACATATATTTTTTCTTCCGACCTTCATGATAACGTCAAGTAATGAGCAGTACACCAATCAAACTTGGATGCCCAAGTTTCGTTCTCCTACGTTGAAGCATTCGTTTGCAGGAACAGTTTGAATTTTCAGGTTTCACTGCGTTTTCTCCTATATTGACAGATGCAGTTAGAACTCTAAATAAAACACGGTTTGTGGTAGCTTCTTGAAACTTGACACAATAGTGTAGTTCTACGTTCTATCTCTAAGGTTTGTTTCCTCTTGATGTAGCCTTAAGCAGAGACTGGCGAATAACTCATTCAATGAAAGGCGTTGGTAGGCTGCCAAAAAACTACAGTCTCCTGAAATCACAACATAAATTTTTTTCCGACCTTCATGACACTTTCAAGTAATGAGCGGTACACCAATCAAACTTGGATGTCCATGTTTCGTTCTCCTAGGTTGAAGCATTCGTTTGCAGGAGAAGTTTGAATTCTTAGGTTTCACTGCGTTTTCTTCTATATTGACAGATGCAGTTAGAACTCTAAATCAAACACGGTTTGTGCTAGCCTCTTGAAACTTGACACAATACAGTAGTTCTACGTTCTAACTCTAAGGTTTGTTTCCTCTTGATGTAGCCTTAAGCAGAGACTGGCGAATAACACATTCAATGAAAGTCATTGTTAAGCTTCCAAAAAACTACCATCTCCTGAAATCACAACATATATTTTTTCTTCCGAACTTCATGATACTTTCAAGTAATGAGCAGTACACCAATCAAACTTGGATGTCCAAGTTTCGTTCTCCTAGGTTGAAGCATTCGTTTGCAGGAACAGTTTGAATTTTTAGGTTTCACTGCGTTTTCTCCTGTATTGACAGATACAGTTAGAACTCTAAATTAAACACGGTTTGTGGTAGCTTCTTGAAAACTTGACACAATACAGTAGTTCTACGTTCTAACTCTAAGGTTTGTTTCCTCTTGATGTAGCCTTAAGCAGAGACTGGCGAACAACTCATTCAATGAAAGGCGTTGGTAGGCTGCCAAAAAACGACAGTCTCCTGAAATCAAAACATATATTTTTTCTTCCGACCTTCATGATACTTTCAAGTAATGAGCAGTACACCAATCAAACTTGGATGCCCAAGTTTCGTTCTCCTATGTTGAAGCATTCGTTTGCAGGAACAGTTTGAATTTTTAGGTTTCACTCTGTTTTCTCCTATATTGACAGATGCAGTTCGAACTCTAAATCAAACACGGTTTGTGGTAGCTTCTTGAAACTTGACACAATAAAGTAGTTCTACGTTCTATCCCTAAGGTTTGTTTCCTCTTGATGTAGCCTTAAGCAGAGACTGGCGAATAACTCATTCAATGAAAGGCGTTGGTAAGCTGCCAAAAAACTACAGTCCCCTGAAATCACAAGGTACATTTTTCTTCCGAACTTCATGATACTTTCAAGTAATGTGCAGTACACCAATCAAACTTGGATGTCCAAGTTTCGTTCTCCTAGGTTGAAGCATTCGTTTGCAGGAACAGTTTGAATTTTTAGGTTTCACTGCGTTTTATTCTATATTGACAGATGCAGTTAGAACTCTAAATCAAACACGGTTTGTGCTAGCTTCTTGAAACTTGACACAATACAGTAGTTCTACGTTCTATCTCTAAGGTTTGTTTCCTCTTGATGTAGCCTTAAGCAGAGACTGGCGAATAACTCATTCAATGAAAGGCATTGTTAGGCTGCCAAAAAACTAGAGTCTCCTGCAATCACAACATATTTTTTCTTCCGACCTTCATGATAACTTCAAGTAATGAGCAGTACACCAATCAAACTTGGGTGCCCAAGTTTCGTTCTCCTAGGTTGAAGCATTCCTTTGCAGGAACAGTTTGAATTTTTAGGTTTCACTGCGTTTTCTTCTATATTGACAGATGCAGTTAGAACTCTAAATCAAACACGGTTTGTGCTAGCTTCTTGAAATTTGACACAATACAGTAGTTCTACGTTCTAACTCTAAGGTTTGTTTCCTCTTGATGTAGCCTTAAGCAGAGACTGGCGAATAACTCATTCATTGAAAGGCGATGGTAGGCTTCCAAAAAACTACAGTCTCTGAAATCACAACATACATTTTTCCTTCCGACCTTCATGATACTTTCAAGTAATGAGCAGTACACCAATCAAACTTGGATGTCCAAGTTTCGTTCTCCTAGGTTGAAGCATTCGTTTGCAGGAACAGATTGAATTTTTAGGTTTCCCTGCGTTTCTCCTCTATTGACAGATGCAGTTAGAACTCTAAATCAAACACGGTTTGTGGTAGCTTCTTGAAACTTGACACAATACAGTAGATCTACGTTCTATCTCTAAGGTTTGTTTCCTCTTGATGTAGCATTAAGCAGAGACTGGCGAATAACTCATTCAATGAAAGGCGTTGGTAGGCTGCCAAAAAACTACAGTCTCCTGAAATCACAACATATATTTTTCTTCCGACCTTCATGATAACGTCAAGTAATGAGCAGTACACCAATCAAACTTGGATGCCCAAGTTTCGTTCTCCTACGTTGAAGCATTCGTTTTGCAGGAACAGTTTGAATTTTCAGGTTTCACTGCGTTTTCTCCTATATTGACAGATGCAGTTAGAACTCTAAATAAAACACGGTTTGTGGTAGCTTCTTGAAACTTGACACAATAGTGTAGTTCTACGTTCTATCTCTAAGGGTTTGTTTCCTCTTGAAGTAGCCTTAAGCAGAGACTGGCGAATAACTCATTCAATGAAAGGCGTTTGTAGGCTGCCAAAAAACTACAGTCTCTGAAATCACAACATAAATTTTTTCCGACCTTCATGACACTTTCAAGTAATGAGCGGTACACCAATCAAACTTGGATGTCATGTTTCGTTCTCCTAGGTTGAAGCATTCGTTTGCAGGAGAAGTTTGAATTCTTAGGTTTCACTGCGTTTTCTTCTATATTGACAGATGCAGTTAGAACTCTAAATCAAACACGGTTTGTGCTAGCCTCTTGAAACTTGACACAATACAGTAGTTCTACGTTCTAACTCTAAGGTTTGTTTCCTCTTGATGTAGCCTTAAGCAGAGACTGGCGAATAACACATTCAATGAAAGTCATTGTTAAGCTTCCAAAAAACTACCATCTCCTGAAATCACAACATATATTTTTTCTTCCGAACTTCATGATACTTTCAAGTAATGAGCAGTACACCAATCAAACTTGGATGTCCAAGTTCGTTCTCCTAGGTTGAAGCATTCGTTTGCAGGAACAGTTTGAATTTTTAGGTTTCACTGCGTTTTCTCCTGTATTGACAGATACAGTTAGAACTCTAATTAAACACGGTTTGTGGTAGCTTCTTGAAACTTGACACAATACAGTTGTTCTACGTTCTAACTCTAAGGTTTGTTTCCTCTTGATGTAGCCTTAAGCAGAGACTGGCGAATAACTCATTCAATGAAAGGCGTTGGTAGGCTGCCAAAAAACGACAGTCTCCTGAAATCAAAACATATATTTTTTCTTCCGACCTTCATGATACTTTCAAGTAATGAGCAGTACACCAATCAAACTTGGATGCCCAAGTTTCGTTCTCCTATGTTGAAGCATTCGTTTGCAGGAACAGTTTGAATTTTTAGGTTTCACTCTGTTTTCTCCTATATTGACAGATGCAGTTCGAACTCTAAATCAAACACGGTTTGTGGTAGCTTCTTGAAACTTGACACAATAAAGTAGTTCTACGTTCTATCCTAAGGTTTGTTTCCTCTTGATGTAGCCTTAAGCAGAGACTGGCGAATAACTCATTCAATGAAAGGCGTTGGTAAGCTGCCAAAAAACTACAGTCCCCTGAAATCACAAGGTACATTTTTTCTTCCGAACTTCATGATACTTTCAAGTAATGTGCAGTACACCAATCAAACTTGGATGTCCAAGTTTCGTTCTCCTAGGTTGAAGCATTCGTTTGCAGGAACAGTTTGAATTTTTAGGTTTCACTGCGTTTTATTCTATATTGACAGATGCAGTTAGAACTCTAAATCAAACACGGTTTGTGCTAGCTTCTTGAAACTTGACACAATACAGTAGTTCTACGTTCTATCTCTAAGGTTTGTTTCCTCTTGATGTAGCCTTAAGCAGAGACTGGCGAATAACTCATTCAATGAAAGGCATTGTTAGGCTGCCAAAAAACTAGAGTCTCCTGCAATCACAACATATTTTTTCTTCCGACCTTCATGATAACTTCAAGTAATGAGCAGTACACCAATCAAACTTGGGTGCCCAAGTTTCGTTCTCCTAGGTTGAAGCATTCCTTTGCAGGAACAGTTTGAATTTTTAGGTTTCACTGCGTTTTCTTCTATATTGACAGATGCAGTTAGAACTCTAAATCAAACACGGTTTGTGCTAGCTTCTTGAAATTTGGACACAATACAGTAGTTCTACGTTCTAACTCTAAGGTTTGTTTCCTCTTGATGTAGCCTTAAGCAGAGACTGGCGAATAACTCATTCAATGAAAGGCGATGGTAGGCTTCCAAAAAACTACAGTCTCCTGAAATCACAACATACATTTTTCCTTCCGACCTTCATGATACTTTCAAGTAATGAGCAGTACACCAATCAAACTTGGATGTCCAAGTTTCGTTCTCCTAGGTTGAAGCATTCGTTTGCAGGAACAGATTGAATTTTTAGGTTTCCCTGCGTTTTCTCCTCTATTGACAGATGCAGTTAGAACTCTAAATCAAACACGGTTTGTGGTAGCTTCTTGAAACTTGACACAATACAGTAGATCTACGTTCTATCTCTAAGGTTTGTTTCCTCTTGATGTAGCATTAAGCAGAGACTGGCGAATAACTCATTCAATGAAAGGCGTTGGTAGGCTGCCAAAAAACTACAGTCTCCTGAAATCACAACATATATTTTTTCTTCCGACCTTCATGATAACGTCAAGTAATGAGCAGTACACAATCAAACTTGGATGCCCAAGTTTCGTTCTCCTACGTTGAAGCATTCGTTTGCAGGAACAGTTTGAATTTTCAGGTTTCACTGCGTTTTCTCCTATATTGACAGATGCAGTTAGAACTCTAAATAAAACACGGTTTGTGGTAGCTTCTTGAAACTTGACACAATAGTGTAGTTCTACGTTCTATCTCTAAGGTTTGTTTCCTCTTGATGTAGCCTTAAGCAGAGACTGGCGAATAACTCATTCAATGAAAGGCGTTGGTAGGCTGCCAAAAAACTACAGTCTCCTGAAATCACAACATAAATTTTTTTTCCGACCTTCATGATATTTCAAGTAATGAGCAGTACACCAATCAAACTTGGATGTCCATGTTTCGTTCTCCTAGGTTCAAGCATTCGTTTCCAGGAGAAGTTTGAATTTTTAGGTTTCACTGCGTTTTCTTCTATATTGACAGATGCAGTTAGAACTCTAAATCAAACAGGGTTTGTGCTAGCCTCTTGAAACTTGACACAATACAGTAGTTCTACGTTCTAACTCTAAGGTTTGTTTTCTCTTGATGTAGCCTTAAGCAGAGACTGGCGAATAACACATTCAATGAAAGTCATTGTTAAGCTTCCAAAAAACTACCATCTCCTGAAATCACAACATATATTTTTTCTTCGAACTTCATGATACTTTCAAGTAATGAGCAGTACACCAATCAAACTTGGATGTCCAAGTTTCGTTCTCCTAGGTTGAAGCATTCGTTTGCAGGAACAGTTTGAATTTTTAGGTTTCACTGCGTTTTCTCCTATATTGACAGATACAGTTAGAACTGTAAATTAAACACGGTTTGTGGTAGCTTCTTGAAACTTGACACAATACAGTAGTTCTACGTTCTAACTCTAAGGTTTGTTTCCTCTTGATGTAGCCTTAAGCAGAGACTGGCGAATAACTCATTCAATGAAAGGCGTTGGTAGGCTGCCAAAAAACGACAGTCTCCTGAAATCAAAACATATATTTTTTCTTCCGACCTTCATGATACTTTCAAGTAATGAGCAGTACACCAATCAAACTTGGATGCCCAAGTTTCGTTCTCCTATGTTGAAGCATTCGTTTGCAGGAACAGTTTGAATTTTAGGTTTCACTCTGTTTTCTCCTATATTGAGAGATGCAGTTCGAACTCTAAATCAAACACGGTTTGTGGTAGCTTCTTGAAACTTGACACAATAAAGTAGTTCTACGTTCTATCCCTAAGGTTTGTTTCCTCTTGATGTAGCCTTAAGCAGAGACTGGCGAATAACTCATTCAATGAAAGGCGTTGGTAAGCTGCCAAAAAACTACAGTCCCCTGAAATCACAAGGTACATTTTTTCTTCCGAACTTCATGATACTTTCAAGTAATGTGCAGTACACCAATCAAACTTGGATGTCCAAGTTTCGTTCTCCTAGGTTGAAGCATTCGTTTGCAGGAACAGTTTGAATTTTTAGGTTTCACTGCGTTTTCTTCTATATTGACAGATGCAGTTAGAACTCTAAATCAAACACGGTTTGTGCTAGCTTCTTGAAACTTGACACAATGCAGTAGTTCCACGTTCTATCTCTAAGGTTTGTTTCCTCTTGATGTAGCCTTAAGCAGAGACTGGCGAATAACTCATTCAATGAAAGGCATTGTTAGGCTGCCAAAAAACTAGAGTCTCCTGCAATCACAACATATATTTTTTCTTCCGACCTTCATGATAACTTCAAGTAATGAGCAGTACACCAATCAAACTTGGGTGCCCAAGTTTCGTTTTCCTAGGTTGAAGCATTCCTTTGCAGGAACAGTTTGAATTTTTAGGTTTCACTGCGTTTTCTTCTATATTGACAGATGCAGTTAGAACTCTAAATCAAACACGGTTTGTGCTAGCTTCTTGAAATTTGACACAATACAGTAGTTCTACGTTCTAACTCTAAGGTTTGTTCCTCTTGATGTAGCCCTAAGCAGAGACTGGCGAATAACTCATTCAATGAAAGGCGATGGTAGGCTGCCAAAAAACTACAGTCTCCTGAAAATCACAACATACATTTTTTCTTCCGACCTTCATGATACTTTCAAGTAATGTGCAGTACACCAATCAAACTTGGATGTCCAAGTTTCGTTCTCCTAGGTTGAAGCATTCGTTTGCAGGAACAGTTTGAATTTTTAGGTTTCCCTGCGTTTTCTCCTCTATTGACAGATGCAGTTAGAACTCTAAATCAAACACGGTTTGTGGTAGCTTCTTGAAACTTGACACAATACAGTAGTTCTACGTTCTATCTCTAAGGTTTGTTTCCTCTTGATGTAGCATTAAGCAGAGACTGGCGAATAACTCATTCAATGAAAGGCGTTGGTAGGCTGCCAAAAAACTACAGTCTCCTGAAATCACAACATATATTTTTCTTCCGACCTTCATGATAACTTCAAGTAATGAGCAGTACACCAATCAAACTTGGATGCCCAAGTTTCGTTCTCCTATGTTGAAGCATTCGTTTGCAGGAACAGTTTGAATTTTCAGGTTTCACTGCGTTTTCTCCTATATTGTCAGATGCAGTTAGAACTCTAAATAAAACACGGTTTGTGGTAGCTTCTTGAAACTTGACACAAAACTGTAGTTCTACGTTCTATCTCTAAGGTTTGTTTCCTCTTGATGTAGCCTTAAGCAGAGACTGGCGAATAACTCATTCAATGAAAGGCGTTGGTAGGCTGCCAAAAAACTACAGTCTCCTGAAATCACAACATATATTTTTTCTTCCGACCTTCATGATACTTTCAAGTAATGAGCAGTACACCAATCAAACTTGGATGTCCATGTTTCGTTCTCCTAGGTTGAAGCATTCGTTTGCAGGAACAGTTTGAATTTTTAGGTTTCACTCTGTTTTCTCCTATATTGACAGATGCAGTTCGAACTCTAAATCAAACACGGTTTGTGGTAGCTTCTTGAAACTTGACACAATAAAGTAGTTCTACGTTCTATCCCTAAGGTTTGTTTTCTCTTGATGTAGCCTTAAGCAGAGACTGGCGAATAACTCATTCAATGAAAGGCGTTGGTAAGCTGCCAAAAAACTACAGTCCCCTGAAATCACAAGGTACATTTTTTCTTCCGAACTTCATGATACTTTCAAGTAATGTGCAGTACACCAATCAAACTTGGATGTCCAAGTTTCGTTCTCCTAGGTTGAAGCATTCGTTTGCAGGAACAGTTTGAATTTTTAGGTTTCACTGCGTTTTATTCTATATTGACAGATGCAGTTAGAACTCTAAATCAAACACGGTTTGTGCTAGCTTCTTGAAACTTGACACAATACAGTAGTTCTACGTTCTATCTCTAAGGTTTGTTTCCTCTTGATGTAGCCTTAAGCAGAGACTGGCGAATAACTCATTCAATGAAAGGCATTGTTAGGCTGCCAAAAAACTAGAGTCTCCTGCAATCACAACATATTTTTTCTTCCGACCTTCATGATAACTTCAAGTAATGAGCAGTACACCAATCAAACTTGGGTGCCCAAGTTTCGTTCTCCTAGGTTGAAGCATTCCTTTGCAGGAACAGTTTGAATTTTTAGGTTTCACTGCGTTTTCTTCTATATTGACAGATGCAGTTAGAACTCTAAATCAAACACGGTTTGTGCTAGCTTCTTGAAATTTTGACACAATACAGTAGTTCTACGTTCTAACTCTAAGGTTTGTTTCCTCTTGATGTAGCCTTAAGCAGAGACTGGCGAATAACTCATTCAATGAAAGGCGATGGTAGGCTTCCAAAAAACTACAGTCTCCTGAAATCACAACATACATTTTTCCTTCCGACCTTCATGATACTTTCAAGTAATGAGCAGTACACCAATCAAACTTGGATGTCCAAGTTTCGTTCTCCTAGGTTGAAGCATTCGTTTGCAGGAACAGATTGAATTTTTAGGTTTCCCTGCGTTTTTCTCCTCTATTGACAGATGCAGTTAGAACTCTAAATCAAACACGGTTTGTGGTAGCTTCTTGAAACTTGACACAATACAGTAGATCTACGTTCTATCTCTAAGGTTTGTTTCCTCTTGATGTAGCATTAAGCAGAGACTGGCGAATAACTCATTCAATGAAAGGCGTTGGTAGGCTGCCAAAAAACTACAGTCTCCTGAAATCACAACATATATTTTTTCTTCCGACCTTCATGATAACTTCAAGTAATGAGCAGTACACCAATCAAACTTGGATGCCCAAGTTTCGTTCTCCTACGTTGAAGCATTCGTTTGCAGGAACAGTTTGAATTTTCAGGTTTCACTGCGTTTTCTCCTATATGACAGATGCAGTTAGAACTCTAAATAAAACACGGTTTGTGGTAGCTTCTTGAAACTTGACACAATAGTGTAGTTCTACGTTCTATCTCTAAGGTTTGTTTCCTCTTGATGTAGCCTTAAGCAGAGACTGGCGAATAACTCATTCAATGAAAGGCGTTGGTAGGCTGCCAAAAAACTACAGTCTCCTGAAATCACAACATAAATTTTTTTCCGACCTTCATGACACTTTCAAGTAATGAGCGGTACACCAATCAAACTTGGATGTCCATGTTTCGTTCTCCTAGGTTGAAGCATTCGTTTGCAGGAGAAGTTTGAATTCTTAGGTTTCACTGCGTTTTCTTCTATATTGACAGATGCAGTTAGAACTCTAAATCAAACACGGTTTGTGCTAGCCTCTTGAAACTTTGACACAATACAGTAGTTCTACGTTCTAACTCTAAGGTTTGTTTCCTCTTGATGTAGCCTTAAGCAGAGACTGGCGAATAACACATTCAATGAAAGTCATTGTTAAGCTTCCAAAAAACTACCATCTCCTGAAATCACAACATATATTTTTCTTCCGAACTTCATGATACTTTCAAGTAATGAGCAGTACACCAATCAAACTTGGATGTCCAAGTTTCGTTCTCCTAGGTTGAAGCATTCGTTTGCAGGAACAGTTTGAATTTTTAGGTTTCACTGCGTTTTCTCCTGTATTGACAGATACAGTTAGAACTCTAAATTAAACACGGTTTGTGGTAGCTTCTTGAAACTTGACACAATACAGTAGTTCTACGTTCTAACTCTAAGGTTTGTTTCCTCTTGATGTAGCCTTAAGCAGAGACTGGCGAATAACTCATTCAATGAAAGGCGTTGGTAGGCGCCAAAAAACGACAGTCTCCTGAAATCAAAACATATATTTTTTCTTCCGACCTTCATGATACTTTCAAGTAATGAGCAGTACACCAATCAAACTTGGATGCCCAAGTTTCGTTCTCCTATGTTGAAGCATTCGTTTGCAGGAACAGTTTGAATTTTTAGGTTTCACTCTGTTTTCTCCTATATTGACAGATGCAGTTCGAACTCTAAATCAAACACGGTTTGTGGTAGCTTCTTGAAACTTGACACAATACAGTAGTTCTACGTTCTAACTCTAAGGTTTGTTTCCTCTTGATGTAGCCTTAAGCAGAGACTGGCGAATAACTCATTCAATGAAAGGCGTTGGTAGGCTGCCAAAAAACGACAGTCTCCTGAAATCAAAACATATATTTTTCTTCCGACCTTCATGATACTTTCAAGTAATGAGCAGTACACCAATCAAACTTGGATGCCCAAGTTTCGTTCTCCTATGTTGAAGCATTCGTTTGCAGGAACAGTTTGAATTTTTAGGTTTCACTCTGTTTTCTCCTATATTGACAGATGCAGTTCGAACTCTAAATCAAACACGGTTTGTGGTAGCTTCTTGAAACTTGACACAATAAAGTAGTTCTACGTTCTATCCCTAAGGTTTGTTTCCTCTTGATGTAGCCTTAAGCAGAGACTGGCGAATAACTCATTCAATGAAAGGCGTTGGTATGCTGCCAAAAACTACCAGTCCCCTGAAATCACAAGGTACATTTTTTCTTCCGAACTTCATGATACTTTCAAGTAATGTGCAGTACACCAATCAAACTTGGATGTCCAAGTTTCGTTCTCCTAGGTTGAAGCATTCGTTTGCAGGAACAGTTTGAATTTTTAGGTTTCACTGCGTTTTATTCTATATTGACAGATGCAGTTAGAACTCTAAATCAAACACGGTTTGTGCTAGCTTCTTGAAACTTGACACAATACAGTAGTTCTACGTTCTATCTCTAAGGTTTGTTTCCTCTTGATGTAGCTTAAGCAGAGACTGGCGAATAACTCATTCAATGAAAGGCATTGTTAGGCTGCCAAAAAACTAGAGTCTCCTGCAATCACAACATATTTTTTCTTCCGACCTTCATGATAACTTCAAGTAATGAGCAGTACACCAATCAAACTTGGGTGCCCAAGTTTCGTTCTCCTAGGTTGAAGCATTCCTTTGCAGGAACAGTTTGAATTTTTAGGTTTCACTGCGTTTTCTTCTATATTGACAGATGCAGTTAGAACTCTAAATCAAACACGGTTTGTGCTAGCTTCTTGAAATTTGACACAATACAGTAGTTCTACGTTCTAACTCTAAGGTTTGTTTCCTCTTGATGTAGCCTTAAGCAGAGACTGGCGAATAACTCATTCAATGAAAGGCGATGGTAGGCTTCCAAAAAACTACAGTCTCCTGAAATCACAACATACATTTTTCCTTCCGACCTTCATGATACTTTCAAGTAATGAGCAGTACACCAATCAAACTTGGATGTCCAAGGTTTCGTTCTCCTAGGTTGAAGCATTCGTTTGCAGGAACAGATTGAATTTTTAGGTTTCCCTGCGTTTTCTCCTCTATTGACAGATGCAGTTAGAACTCTAAATCAAACACGGTTTGTGGTAGCTTCTTGAAACTTGACACAATACAGTAGATCTACGTTCTATCTCTAAGGTTTGTTTCCTCTTGATGTAGCATTAAGCAGAGACTGGCGAATAACTCATTCAATGAAAGGCGTTGGTAGGCTGCCAAAAAACTACAGTCTCCTGAAATCACAACATATATTTTTTCTTCCGACCTTCATGATAACTTCAAGTAATGAGCAGTACACCAATCAAACTTGGATGCCCAAGTTTCGTTCTCCTACGTTGAAGCATTCGTTTGCAGGAACAGTTTGAATTTTCAGGTTTCACTGCGTTTTCTCCTATATTGACAGATGCAGTTAGAACTCTAAATAAAACACGGTTTGTGGTAGCTTCTTGAAACTTGACACAATAGTGTAGTTCTACGTTCTATCTCTAAGGTTTGGTTTCTCTTGATGTAGCCTTAAGCAGAGACTGGCGAATAACTCATTCAATGAAAGGCGTTGGTAGGCTGCCAAAAACTACAGTCTCCTGAAATCACAACATAAATTTTTTTCCGACCTTCATGACACTTTCAAGTAATGAGCGGTACACCAATCAAACTTGGATGTCCATGTTTCGTTCTCCTAGGTTGAAGCATTCGTTTGCAGGAGAAGTTTGAATTCTTAGGTTTCACTGCGTTTTCTTCTATATTGACAGATGCAGTTAGAACTCTAAATCAAACACGGTTTGTGCTAGCCTCTTGAAACTTGACACAATACAGTAGTTCTACGTTCTAACTCTAAGGTTTGTTTCCTCTTGATGTAGCCTTAAGCAGAGACTGGCGAATAACACATTCAATGAAAGTCATTGTTAAGCTTCCAAAAAACTACCATCTCCTGAAATCACAACATATATTTTTTCTTCCGAACTTCATGATACTTTCAAGTAATGAGCAGTACACCAATCAAACTTGGATGTCCAAGTTTCGTTCTCCTAGGTTGAAGCATTCGTTTGCAGGAACAGTTTGAATTTTTAGGTTCACTGCGTTTTCTCCTGTATTGACAGATACAGTTAGAACTCTAAATTAAACACGGTTTGTGGTAGCTTCTTGAAACTTGACACAATACAGTAGTTCTACGTTCTAACTCTAAGGTTGTTTCCTCTTGATGTAGCCTTAAGCAGAGACTGGCGAATAACTCATTCAATGAAAGGCGTGGTAGGCTGCCAAAAAACGACAGTCTCCTGAAATCAAAACATATATTTTTTCTTCCGACCTTCATGATACTTTCAAGTAATGAGCAGTACACCAATCAAACTTGGATGCCCAAGTTTCGTTCTCCTATGTTGAAGCATTCGTTTGCAGGAACAGTTTGAATTTTTAGGTTTCACTCTGTTTTCTCCTATATTGACAGATGCAGTTCGAACTCTAAATCAAACACGGTTTGTGGTAGCTTCTTGAAACTTGACACAATAAAGTAGTTCTACATTCTATCCCTAAAGTTTGTTTCCTCTTGATGTACCTTAAGCAAGTACTGGTGAATGACTCATTCAATGAAAGGCGTTGGTAAGCTGCCAAATCACTAGAGTCTCCTGAAATCCACAGGTACATTTTTTCTTCCGAACTTCATGATACTTTCAAGTAATGAGCAGTACACCAAGAAACTTGGATGTCCCAAGTTTCGTTCTCCTAGGTGAAGCATTCGTTT
>NW_027515082.1:55000-95316 GCF_048772815.1 Callospermophilus lateralis | reverse complement strand
CGGCGCACTTCTGAGCCTGGCCCTGTGACTGACTGACTGACTGACTGACTGACTGGGAACCAGCGGGCCACAGCCGGCTCGCCACCCGCTGCCCGGTTGTCTGTGGGTCCCTGCGTGTGTTCCTCCTCGGGCCCTCCCTGAGGGTGGCTCCCCGCACAGGTGTTGTGTGTGGCCGGCCACTCGCCATTGCCCAGTCCCACTGCATTTCCAGCTGGGGCGCTGGGCCTCTGTCAGGGTCTCTGGGGTGTCCGGTGGGGGGCGCGGGGGGCCGGGGTGTCTGCTCCCGTCTTCGCCCCTGGCTCTCTGGGCGCCCGGCTCGGCTCTGCTCGGCTAGGCTAGGCTAGGGTAGCGCGGGCGGCGGCAGCTGGGGATTCTCTGGGGATTCTCGGCCAGGCGAAGGGCTGGGTGGGGTGGCGGTGCGGTTGCCGGGTGCCCGGGGGTCGGGGGTCTTGGGGCTCGGCGAGGAGGGGCAGAGGCCAGGCCAGGCCGGGGCGGGGCTCCCGGTAGGTGGAGCCAGGTGCCCAGGGGCAGAGGTGGAGGCGGGACTCAGCCCCTGTCAGCCCCGCCTAGCCCACTCCACCCCGACCCGATCCGGCCCGGCCGAGGACCCGAGAGGGAGAGCCGGCCAGTCTCCCAGGACCCCCGCGCCGCCGCATGGACCGAGTCAGGTCGGAGCGAGAAAGCCAGCCTGGAGTTGAGTTGAGGAGCGCTGGGCAGTGCTGGGGCGGGGCGAGGGAGGCCCCCTGGGAACACCCGCTGTGTTGGCCCCCTCCACCGCTGCCCTGCCCTCCCCTGCCCTCCCCTGCCCCTGGGCTGAAGGGTGGAAGCCGGCGCAGGCTCTTGAGGCGTTCCGGGGCAGCCTCCGCCGTCTACGGCCATACCACCCTGAACGCGCCCGATCTCGTCTGATCTCGGAAGCTAAGCAGGGTCGGGCCTGGTTAGTACTTGGATGGGAGACCGCCTGGGAATACCGGGTGCTGTAGGCTTTTGCGCCCCCTTCCCACACGCACTTTTCTTGCGTGGCCCGGAAACAGTGTCCGTGACCGCCTCAGGCCGTGACCCCCGGGCCCGCGGGGGTAGGGCGCAGGGGCAGCCCTGGGCTCCCGGTGTCCCTTCAGGCCTGCGGCTGGCCTCCCGCCTCCCGCCTCCCGCCTCGCCTCCGGCGCCCAGCGCCCAGCGCCTGCAGTGAGCCACACTGGCCTGGCTCTCTCCAGGGACGCTAGGACACTCCAGGCGACCCGGCGGAGCCGAGCCTGGTCCAGGCCTCGACCAGTCCTGTGCACCCTGACCGACCCCCACCCCCCCCCACCACTCACACTCCCGGATGGGGGGTGGGGAGGCGCACACCTGCTTTTCCCCAGAACACAGGGCCCACCCGCAGGGGCCGCTCCCCACCCGTTCTTGCCACACCAGCAGAGCGTGGCCACCCAGGTCCTGGGAGTGAGAGAGTCCATCCAGCGTCTCTCCCTAGGTCCGTCCCTTGGCAACTCTGCCTCCCTTCCCAACGCCTTCCTCCTGAGGGTCCCAGCCCTGAGTCTGTCTCTTCACCCATCTCTCTCTCTTTCTCTCTCTCTCTCTCTATCTCTGTCTCTCTCTCTCTCTCTCTCTCTCTCTCTCACACACACACACACACACACACACACACTCTGGAAGCAGATGTCTTTCTGTCTATCTCTCTGCTCATCCATCTCTCCTTCACCTTTGTGACTCTACTGGCCTGTGAGGAGGCCTCCTGTCTCCATCTCCCACTCAGTGTGTCTCTTTCCTTGGCCCTTCTGTCTGTCACCCTGTCTCTCTCGCTCTCTCTCTCTCTCTCTCTCTCTCTCTCACAAACACACACACACAGACACACACTCACTCCTCTCTTCCCCCCTCCCACCCCAGCCACCTCACTCTGGGCTGCAAGTCACCCAGTCCATGGCAGCCTCGAGACTGGGCGGTCACAGGTTCTCTCATCTCCCATCTAACTTCCCGTGGATGTAAGAGTGGATTCCCACATCCCCCTTGAAGTGAGTGCACGTCTTCAGGGTGTGTGCAGGGCAGAGGCTGAGAGAAGGCCCAGGAGGCCACAGGGTCTTAGGAGGCTGCGCTGGGAGCCAAGCAAGAGAGCAGATGTCAAAGGAGGGCAGGTGCTCCGAGAAGAGGAGGAAGCAGCCTTCGGAGCAGGCAAGTGGTTCGGGGCCAGGAGGTTGCCGGGGAGGACCACGTGCCGAGGGGAGCTGAAGGCCAAGGCCGGGCGGTGGGGACAGGGAGGCAGAGGCCCCTTTGTTCGCGGCGAACCCTCCACCTGGAGACGCCTGGCCGCGAGGCAGGGCCTGAAGGCCCGGTGGGCGCGCGACCCCCCGCAACCGCTGCTCCCCCCCGCCCCCCGCAAGGCTTGCGGGTGAGGGGGCTTCCGGTCTGGTGAGGCCGTCGACTGGGCTCTGACGGGGTTTGACTCGGAACGCTACTTTCACAGGCGGTCCTTTCCGGGAGCACAGCCCATGGACAAATGGACGGAGGGGTCTGTGCCCTTCCTCAGGGCGGTGCTGTACAGGTCCTGGTCCTTGAGGTGTACAAACAAGGCGCAGAGCCCTCCGACCTTGGCACTCAGTCCGAAGGGAGTCACTCGGGGGTGGGGTAGAGTGTGGTGGGGTGGGGGTGAGGTAGGGTAGGGTGGGGGTGGCGGTGGGGGTGCGGGGCGGCCAAGCGCTGCTGTGCAGAGTGGACAAAGCAGAGTGGATGGGGAACTCAGGGCGAGGCCCGCGCCCCAGCGGCGCACTTCTGAGCCTGGCCCTGTGACTGACTGACTGACTGACTGACTGACTGACTGGGAAGCAGCGGGCCACAGCCGGCTCGCCACCCGCTGCCCGGTTGTCTGTGGGTCCCTGCCTGTGTTCCTCCTTGGGCCCTCCCTGAGGGTGGCTCCCCGCACAGGTGTTGTGTGTGGCCGGCCGCTCGCCATTGCCCAGTCCCACTGCATTTCCAGCTGGGGCGCTGGGCCTCTGTCAGGGTCTCTGGGGTGTCCGGTGGGGGGCGCGGGGGGCCGGGGTGTCTGCTCCCGTCTTCGCCCCTGGCTCTCTGGGCGCCCGGCTCGGCTCTGCTCGGCTAGGCTAGGCTAGGGTAGCGCGGGCGGCGGCAGCTGGGGATTCTCTGGGGATTCTCGGCCAGGCGAAGGGCTGGGTGGGGTGGCGGTGCGGGTGCCGGGTGCCCGGGGGTCGGGGGTCTTGGGGCTCGGCGAGGAGGGGCAGAGGCCAGGCCAGGCCGGGACGGGGCTCCCGGTAGGTGGAGCCAGGTGCCCAGGGGCAGAGGTGGAGGCGGGACTCAGCCCCTGTCAGCCCCGCCTAGCCCACTCCACCCCGACCCGATCCGGCCCGGCCGAGGACCCGAGAGGGAGAGCCGGCCAGTCTCCCAGGACCCCCGCGCCGCCGCGGGGACCGAGTCAGGTCGGAGCGAGAAAGCCAGCCTGGAGTTGAGTTGAGGAGCGCTGGGCAGTGCTGGGGCGGGGCGAGGGAGGCCCCCTGGGAACACCCGCTGTGTTGGCCCCCTCCACCGCTGCCCTGCCCTCCCCTGCCCTCCCCTGCCCCTGGGCTGAAGGGTGGAAGCCGGCGCAGGCTCTTGAGGCGTTCCGGGGCAGCCTCCGCCGTCTACGGCCATACCACCCTGAACGCGCCCGATCTCGTCTGATCTCGGAAGCTAAGCAGGGTCGGGCCTGGTTAGTACTTGGATGGGAGACCGCCTGGGAATACCGGGTGCTGTAGGCTTTTGCGCCCCCTTCCCACACGCACTTTTCTTGCGTGGCCCGGAAACAGTGTCCGTGACCGCCTCAGGCCGTGACCCCCGGGCCCGCGGGGGTAGGGCGCAGGGGCAGCCCTGGGCTCCCGGTGTCCCTTCAGGCCTGCGGCTGGCCTCCCGCCTCCCGCCTCCCGCCTCGCCTCCGGCGCCCAGCGCCCAGCGCCTGCAGTGAGCCACACTGGCCTGGCTCTCTCCAGGGACGCTAGGACACTCCAGGCGACCCGGCGGAGCCGAGCCTGGTCCAGGCCTCGACCAGTCCTGTGCACCCTGACCGACCCCCACCCCCCCCCACCACTCACACTCCCGGATGGGGGGTGGGGAGGCGCACACCTGCTTTTCCCCAGAACACAGGGCCCACCCGCAGGGGCCGCTCCCCACCCGTTCTTGCCACACCAGCAGAGCGTGGCCACCCAGGTCCTGGGAGTGAGAGAGTCTATCCAGCGTCTCTCCCTAGGTCCGTCCCTTGGCAACTCTGCCTCCCTTCCCAACGCCTTCCTCCTGAGGGTCCCAGCCCTGAGTCTGTCTCTTCACCCATCTCTCTCTCTTTCTCTCTCTCTCTCTCTATCTCTGTCTCTCTCTCTCTCTCTCTCTCTCTCTCTCTCTCTCTCACACACACACACACACACACACACTCTGGAAGCAGATGTCTTTCTGTCTATCTCTCTGCTCATCCATCTCTCCTTCACCTTTGTGACTCTACTGGCCTGTGAGGAGGCCTCCTGTCTCCATCTCCCACTCAGTGTGTCTCTTTCCTTGGCCCTTCTGTCTGTCACCCTGTCTCTCTCGCTCTCTCTCTCTCTCTCTCTCTCTCTCTCTCACAAACACACACACACAGACACACACTCACTCCTCTCTTCCCCCCTCCCACCCCAGCCACCTCACTCTGGGCTGCAAGTCACCCAGTCCATGGCAGCCTCGAGACTGGGCGGTCACAGGTTCTCTCATCTCCCATCTAACTTCCCGTGGATGTAAGAGTGGATTCCCACATCCCCCTTGAAGTGAGTGCACGTCTTCAGGGTGTGTGCAGGGCAGAGGCTGAGAGAAGGCCCAGGAGGCCACAGGGTCTTAGGAGGCTGCGCTGGGAGCCAAGCAAGAGAGCAGATGTCAAAGGAGGGCAGGTGCTCCGAGAAGAGGAGGAAGCAGCCTTCGGAGCAGGCAAGTGGTTCGGGGCCAGGAGGTTGCCGGGGAGGACCACGTGCCGAGGGGAGCTGAAGGCCAAGGCCGGGCGGTGGGGACAGGGAGGCAGAGGCCC
Source organism: Callospermophilus lateralis (assembly GCF_048772815.1). Lineage (NCBI taxonomy): Eukaryota > Metazoa > Chordata > Mammalia > Rodentia > Sciuridae > Callospermophilus > Callospermophilus lateralis. The sequence goes on along the minus strand of NW_027515082.1, from coordinate 90,290 downwards.
CTTTGTTCGCGGCGAACCCTCCACCTGGAGACGCCTGGCCGCGAGGCAGGGCCTGAAGGCCCGGTGGGCGCGCGACCCCCCCGCAACCGCTGCTCCCCCCCGCCCCCCGCAAGGCTTGCGGGTGAGGGGGCTTCCGGTCTGGTGAGGCCGTCGACTGGGCTCTGACGGGGTTTGACTCGGAACGCTACTTTCACAGGCGGTCCTTTCCGGGAGCACAGCCCATGGACAAATGGACGGAGGGGTCTGTGCCCTTCCTCAGGGCGGTGCTGTACAGGTCCTGGTCCTTGAGGTGTACAAACAAGGCGCAGAGCCCTCCGACCTTGGCACTCAGTCCGAAGGGAGTCACTCGGGGGTGGGGTAGAGTGTGGTGGGGTGGGGGTGAGGTAGGGTAGGGTGGGGGTGGCGGTGGGGGTGCGGGGCGGCCAAGCGCTGCTGTGCAGAGTGGACAAAGCAGAGTGGATGGGGAACTCAGGGCGAGGCCCGCGCCCCAGCGGCGCACTTCTGAGCCTGGCCCTGTGACTGACTGACTGACTGACTGACTGACTGACTGACTGGGAACCAGCGGGCCACAGCCGGCTCGCCACCCGCTGCCCGGTTGTCTGTGGGTCCCTGCGTGTGTTCCTCCTCGGGCCCTCCCTGAGGGTGGCTCCCCGCACAGGTGTTGTGTGTGGCCGGCCACTCGCCATTGCCCAGTCCCACTGCATTTCCAGCTGGGGCGCTGGGCCTCTGTCAGGGTCTCTGGGGTGTCCGGTGGGGGGCGCGGGGGGCCGGGGTGTCTGCTCCCGTCTTCGCCCCTGGCTCTCTGGGCGCCCGGCTCGGCTCTGCTCGGCTAGGCTAGGCTAGGGTAGCGCGGGCGGCGGCAGCTGGGGATTCTCTGGGGATTCTCGGCCAGGCGAAGGGCTGGGTGGGGTGGCGGTGCGGTTGCCGGGTGCCCGGGGGTCGGGGGTCTTGGGGCTCGGCGAGGAGGGGCAGAGGCCAGGCCAGGCCGGGGCGGGGCTCCCGGTAGGTGGAGCCAGGTGCCCAGGGGCAGAGGTGGAGGCGGGACTCAGCCCCTGTCAGCCCCGCCTAGCCCACTCCACCCCGACCCGATCCGGCCCGGCCGAGGACCCGAGAGGGAGAGCCGGCCAGTCTCCCAGGACCCCCGCGCCGCCGCATGGACCGAGTCAGGTCGGAGCGAGAAAGCCAGCCTGGAGTTGAGTTGAGGAGCGCTGGGCAGTGCTGGGGCGGGGCGAGGGAGGCCCCCTGGGAACACCCGCTGTGTTGGCCCCCTCCACCGCTGCCCTGCCCTCCCCTGCCCTCCCCTGCCCCTGGGCTGAAGGGTGGAAGCCGGCGCAGGCTCTTGAGGCGTTCCGGGGCAGCCTCCGCCGTCTACGGCCATACCACCCTGAACGCGCCCGATCTCGTCTGATCTCGGAAGCTAAGCAGGGTCGGGCCTGGTTAGTACTTGGATGGGAGACCGCCTGGGAATACCGGGTGCTGTAGGCTTTTGCGCCCCCTTCCCACACGCACTTTTCTTGCGTGGCCCGGAAACAGTGTCCGTGACCGCCTCAGGCCGTGACCCCCGGGCCCGCGGGGGTAGGGCGCAGGGGCAGCCCTGGGCTCCCGGTGTCCCTTCAGGCCTGCGGCTGGCCTCCCGCCTCCCGCCTCCCGCCTCGCCTCCGGCGCCCAGCGCCCAGCGCCTGCAGTGAGCCACACTGGCCTAGCTCTCTCCAGGGACGCTAGGACACTCCAGGCGACCCGGCGGAGCCGAGCCTGGTCCAGGCCTCGACCAGTCCTGTGCACCCTGACCGACCCCCACCCCCCCCCACCACTCACACTCCCGGATGGGGGGTGGGGAGGCGCACACCTGCTTTTCCCCAGAACACAGGGCCCACCCGCAGGGGCCGCTCCCCACCCGTTCTTGCCACACCAGCAGAGCGTGGCCACCCAGGTCCTGGGAGTGAGAGAGTCCATCCAGCGTCTCTCCCTAGGTCCGTCCCTTGGCAACTCTGCCTCCCTTCCCAACGCCTTCCTCCTGAGGGTCCCAGCCCTGAGTCTGTCTCTTCACCCATCTCTCTCTCTTTCTCTCTCTCTCTCTCTATCTCTGTCTCTCTCTCTCTCTCTCTCTCTCTCTCTCACACACACACACACACACACTCTGGAAGCAGATGTCTTTCTGTCTATCTCTCTGCTCATCCATCTCTCCTTCACCTTTGTGACTCTACTGGCCTGTGAGGAGGCCTCCTGTCTCCATCTCCCACTCAGTGTGTCTCTTTCCTTGGCCCTTCTGTCTGTCACCCTGTCTCTCTCGCTCTCTCTCTCTCTCTCTCTCTCTCTCTCACACACACACACACACACACACACTCTGGAAGCAGATGTCTTTCTGTCTATCTCTCTGCTCATCCATCTCTCCTTCACCTTTGAGACTCTACTGGCCTGTGAGGAGGCCTCCTGTCTCCATCTCCCACTCAGTGTGTCTCTTTCCTTGGCCCTTCTGTCTGTCACCCTGTCTCTCTCGCTCTCTCTCTCTCTCTCTCTCTCTCTCTCACAAACACACACACACAGACACACACTCACTCCTCTCTTCCCCCCTCCCACCCCAGCCACCTCACTCTGGGCTGCAAGTCACCCAGTCCATGGCAGCCTCGAGACTGGGCGGTCACAGGTTCTCTCATCTCCCATCTAACTTCCCGTGGATGTAAGAGTGGATTCCCACATCCCCCTTGAAGTGAGTGCACGTCTTCAGGGTGTGTGCAGGGCAGAGGCTGAGAGAAGGCCCAGGAGGCCACAGGGTCTTAGGAGGCTGCGCTGGGAGCCAAGCAAGAGAGCAGATGTCAAAGGAGGGCAGGTGCTCCGAGAAGAGGAGGAAGCAGCCTTCGGAGCAGGCAAGTGGTTCGGGGCCAGGAGGTTGCCGGGGAGGACCACGTGCCGAGGGGAGCTGAAGGCCAAGGCCGGGCGGTGGGGACAGGGAGGCAGAGGCCCCTTTGTTCGCGGCGAACCCTCCACCTGGAGACGCCTGGCCGCGAGGCAGGGCCTGAAGGCCCGGTGGGCGCGCGACCCCCCGCAACCGCTGCTCCCCCCGGCCCCCCGCAAGGCTTGCGGGTGAGGGGGATTCCGGTCTGGTGAGGCCGTCGACTGGGCTCTGACGGGGTTTGACTCGGAACGCTACTTTCACAGGCGGTCCTTTCCGGGAGCACAGCCCATGGACAAATGGACGGAGGGGTCTCTGCCCTTCCTCAGGGCGGTGCTGTACAGGTCCTGGTCCTTGAGGTGTACAAACAAGGCGCAGAGCCCTCCGACCTTGGCACTCAGTCCGAAGGGAGTCACTCGGGGGTGGGGTAGAGTGTGGTGGGGTGGGGGTGAGGTAGGGTAGGGTGGGGGTGGCGGTGGGGGTGCGGGGCGGCCAAGCGCTGCTGTGCAGAGTGGACAAAGCAGAGTGGATGGGGAACTCAGGGCGAGGCCCGCGCCCCAGCGGCGCACTTCTGAGCCTGGCCCTGTGACTGACTGACTGACTGACTGACTGACTGGGAACCAGCGGGCCACAGCCGGCTCGCCACCCGCTGCCCGGTTGTCTGTGGGTCCCTGCGTGTGTTCCTCCTCGGGCCCTCCCTGAGGGTGGCTCCCCGCACAGGTGTTGTGTGTGGCCGGCCACTCGCCATTGCCCAGTCCCACTGCATTTCCAGCTGGGGCGCTGGGCCTCTGTCAGGGTCTCTGGGGTGTCCGGTGGGGGGCGCGGGGGGCCGGGGTGTCTGCTCCCGTCTTCGCCCCTGGCTCTCTGGGCGCCCGGCTCGGCTCTGCTCGGCTAGGCTAGGCTAGGGTAGCGCGGGCGGCGGCAGCTGGGGATTCTCTGGGGATTCTCGGCCAGGCGAAGGGCTGGGTGGGGTGGCGGTGCGGTTGCCGGGTGCCCGGGGGTCGGGGGTCTTGGGGCTCGGCGAGGAGGGGCAGAGGCCAGGCCAGGCCGGGGCGGGGCTCCCGGTAGGTGGAGCCAGGTGCCCAGGGGCAGAGGTGGAGGCGGGACTCAGCCCCTGTCAGCCCCGCCTAGCCCACTCCACCCCGACCCGATCCGGCCCGGCCGAGGACCCGAGAGGGAGAGCCGGCCAGTCTCCCAGGACCCCCGCGCCGCCGCATGGACCGAGTCAGGTCGGAGCGAGAAAGCCAGCCTGGAGTTGAGTTGAGGAGCGCTGGGCAGTGCTGGGGCGGGGCGAGGGAGGCCCCCTGGGAACACCCGCTGTGTTGGCCCCCTCCACCGCTGCCCTGCCCTCCCCTGCCCTCCCCTGCCCCTGGGCTGAAGGGTGGAAGCCGGCGCAGGCTCTTGAGGCGTTCCGGGGCAGCCTCCGCCGTCTACGGCCATACCACCCTGAACGCGCCCGATCTCGTCTGATCTCGGAAGCTAAGCAGGGTCGGGCCTGGTTAGTACTTGGATGGGAGACCGCCTGGGAATACCGGGTGCTGTAGGCTTTTGCGCCCCCTTCCCACACGCACTTTTCTTGCGTGGCCCGGAAACAGTGTCCGTGACCGCCTCAGGCCGTGACCCCCGGGCCCGCGGGGGTAGGGCGCAGGGGCAGCCCTGGGCTCCCGGTGTCCCTTCAGGCCTGCGGCTGGCCTCCCGCCTCCCGCCTCCCGCCTCGCCTCCGGCGCCCAGCGCCCAGCGCCTGCAGTGAGCCACACTGGCCTGGCTCTCTCCAGGGACGCTAGGACACTCCAGGCGACCCGGCGGAGCCGAGCCTGGTCCAGGCCTCGACCAGTCCTGTGCACCCTGACCGACCCCCACCCCCCCCCACCACTCACACTCCCGGATGGGGGGTGGGGAGGCGCACACCTGCTTTTCCCCAGAACACAGGGCCCACCCGCAGGGGCCGCTCCCCACCCGTTCTTGCCACACCAGCAGAGCGTGGCCACCCAGGTCCTGGGAGTGAGAGAGTCCATCCAGCGTCTCTCCCTAGGTCCGTCCCTTGGCAACTCTGCCTCCCTTCCCAACGCCTTCCTCCTGAGGGTCCCAGCCCTGAGTCTGTCTCTTCACCCATCTCTCTCTCTTTCTCTCTCTCTCTCTCTATCTCTGTCTCTCTCTCTCTCTCTCTCTCTCTCTCTCACACACACACACACACACACACACACACTCTGGAAGCAGATGTCTTTCTGTCTATCTCTCTGCTCATCCATCTCTCCTTCACCTTTGTGACTCTACTGGCCTGTGAGGAGGCCTCCTGTCTCCATCTCCCACTCAGTGTGTCTCTTTCCTTGGCCCTTCTGTCTGTCACCCTGTCTCTCTCGCTCTCTCTCTCTCTCTCTCTCTCTCTCTCACAAACACACACACACAGACACACACTCACTCCTCTCTTCCCCCCTCCCACCCCAGCCACCTCACTCTGGGCTGCAAGTCACCCAGTCCATGGCAGCCTCGAGACTGGGCGGTCACAGGTTCTCTCATCTCCCATCTAACTTCCCGTGGATGTAAGAGTGGATTCCCACATCCCCCTTGAAGTGAGTGCACGTCTTCAGGGTGTGTGCAGGGCAGAGGCTGAGAGAAGGCCCAGGAGGCCACAGGGTCTTAGGAGGCTGCGCTGGGAGCCAAGCAAGAGAGCAGATGTCAAAGGAGGGCAGGTGCTCCGAGAAGAGGAGGAAGCAGCCTTCGGAGCAGGCAAGTGGTTCGGGGCCAGGAGGTTGCCGGGGAGGACCACGTGCCGAGGGGAGCTGAAGGCCAAGGCCGGGCGGTGGGGACAGGGAGGCAGAGGCCCCTTTGTTCGCGGCGAACCCTCCACCTGGAGACGCCTGGCCGCGAGGCAGGGCCTGAAGGCCCGGTGGGCGCGCGACCCCCCGCAACCGCTGCTCCCCCCCGCCCCCCGCAAGGCTTGCGGGTGAGGGGGCTTCCGGTCTGGTGAGGCCGTCGACTGGGCTCTGACGGGGTTTGACTCGGAACGCTACTTTCACAGGCGGTCCTTTCCGGGAGCACAGCCCATGGACAAATGGACGGAGGGGTCTGTGCCCTTCCTCAGGGCGGTGCTGTACAGGTCCTGGTCCTTGAGGTGTACAAACAAGGCGCAGAGCCCTCCGACCTTGGCACTCAGTCCGAAGGGAGTCACTCGGGGGTGGGGTAGAGTGTGGTGGGGTGGGGGTGAGGTAGGGTAGGGTGGGGGTGGCGGTGGGGGTGCGGGGCGGCCAAGCGCTGCTGTGCAGAGTGGACAAAGCAGAGTGGATGGGGAACTCAGGGCGAGGCCCGCGCCCCAGCGGCGCACTTCTGAGCCTGGCCCTGTGACTGACTGACTGACTGACTGACTGACTGACTGGGAAGCAGCGGGCCACAGCCGGCTCGCCACCCGCTGCCCGGTTGTCTGTGGGTCCCTGCCTGTGTTCCTCCTTGGGCCCTCCCTGAGGGTGGCTCCCCGCACAGGTGTTGTGTGTGGCCGGCCGCTCGCCATTGCCCAGTCCCACTGCATTTCCAGCTGGGGCGCTGGGCCTCTGTCAGGGTCTCTGGGGTGTCCGGTGGGGGGCGCGGGGGGCCGGGGTGTCTGCTCCCGTCTTCGCCCCTGGCTCTCTGGGCGCCCGGCTCGGCTCTGCTCGGCTAGGCTAGGCTAGGGTAGCGCGGGCGGCGGCAGCTGGGGATTCTCTGGGGATTCTCGGCCAGGCGAAGGGCTGGGTGGGGTGGCGGTGCGGGTGCCGGGTGCCCGGGGGTCGGGGGTCTTGGGGCTCGGCGAGGAGGGGCAGAGGCCAGGCCAGGCCGGGACGGGGCTCCCGGTAGGTGGAGCCAGGTGCCCAGGGGCAGAGGTGGAGGCGGGACTCAGCCCCTGTCAGCCCCGCCTAGCCCACTCCACCCCGACCCGATCCGGCCCGGCCGAGGACCCGAGAGGGAGAGCCGGCCAGTCTCCCAGGACCCCCGCGCCGCCGCGGGGACCGAGTCAGGTCGGAGCGAGAAAGCCAGCCTGGAGTTGAGTTGAGGAGCGCTGGGCAGTGCTGGGGCGGGGCGAGGGAGGCCCCCTGGGAACACCCGCTGTGTTGGCCCCCTCCACCGCTGCCCTGCCCTCCCCTGCCCTCCCCTGCCCCTGGGCTGAAGGGTGGAAGCCGGCGCAGGCTCTTGAGGCGTTCCGGGGCAGCCTCCGCCGTCTACGGCCATACCACCCTGAACGCGCCCGATCTCGTCTGATCTCGGAAGCTAAGCAGGGTCGGGCCTGGTTAGTACTTGGATGGGAGACCGCCTGGGAATACCGGGTGCTGTAGGCTTTTGCGCCCCCTTCCCACACGCACTTTTCTTGCGTGGCCCGGAAACAGTGTCCGTGACCGCCTCAGGCCGTGACCCCCGGGCCCGCGGGGGTAGGGCGCAGGGGCAGCCCTGGGCTCCCGGTGTCCCTTCAGGCCTGCGGCTGGCCTCCCGCCTCCCGCCTCCCGCCTCGCCTCCGGCGCCCAGCGCCCAGCGCCTGCAGTGAGCCACACTGGCCTGGCTCTCTCCAGGGACGCTAGGACACTCCAGGCGACCCGGCGGAGCCGAGCCTGGTCCAGGCCTCGACCAGTCCTGTGCACCCTGACCGACCCCCACCCCCCCCCACCACTCACACTCCCGGATGGGGGGTGGGGAGGCGCACACCTGCTTTTCCCCAGAACACAGGGCCCACCCGCAGGGGCCGCTCCCCACCCGTTCTTGCCACACCAGCAGAGCGTGGCCACCCAGGTCCTGGGAGTGAGAGAGTCTATCCAGCGTCTCTCCCTAGGTCCGTCCCTTGGCAACTCTGCCTCCCTTCCCAACGCCTTCCTCCTGAGGGTCCCAGCCCTGAGTCTGTCTCTTCACCCATCTCTCTCTCTTTCTCTCTCTCTCTCTCTATCTCTGTCTCTCTCTCTCTCTCTCTCTCTCTCTCTCTCTCTCTCACACACACACACACACACACACACTCTGGAAGCAGATGTCTTTCTGTCTATCTCTCTGCTTATCCATCTCTCCTTCACCTTTGTGACTCTACTGGCCTGTGAGGAGGCCTCCTGTCTCCATCTCCCACTCAGTGTGTCTCTTTCCTTGGCCCTTCTGTCTGTCACCCTGTCTCTCTCGCTCTCTCTCTCTCTCTCTCTCTCTCTCTCTCACAAACACACACACACAGACACACACTCACTCCTCTCTTCCCCCCTCCCACCCCAGCCACCTCACTCTGGGCTGCAAGTCACCCAGTCCATGGCAGCCTCGAGACTGGGCGGTCACAGGTTCTCTCATCTCCCATCTAACTTCCCGTGGATGTAAGAGTGGATTCCCACATCCCCCTTGAAGTGAGTGCACGTCTTCAGGGTGTGTGCAGGGCAGAGGCTGAGAGAAGGCCCAGGAGGCCACAGGGTCTTAGGAGGCTGCGCTGGGAGCCAAGCAAGAGAGCAGATGTCAAAGGAGGGCAGGTGCTCCGAGAAGAGGAGGAAGCAGCCTTCGGAGCAGGCAAGTGGTTCGGGGCCAGGAGGTTGCCGGGGAGGACCACGTGCCGAGGGGAGCTGAAGGCCAAGGCCGGGCGGTGGGGACAGGGAGGCAGAGGCCCCTTTGTTCGCGGCGAACCCTCCACCTGGAGACGCCTGGCCGCGAGGCAGGGCCTGAAGGCCCGGTGGGCGCGCGACCCCCCCGCAACCGCTGCTCCCCCCCGCCCCCCGCAAGGCTTGCGGGTGAGGGGGCTTCCGGTCTGGTGAGGCCGTCGACTGGGCTCTGACGGGGTTTGACTCGGAACGCTACTTTCACAGGCGGTCCTTTCCGGGAGCACAGCCCATGGACAAATGGACGGAGGGGTCTGTGCCCTTCCTCAGGGCGGTGCTGTACAGGTCCTGGTCCTTGAGGTGTACAAACAAGGCGCAGAGCCCTCCGACCTTGGCACTCAGTCCGAAGGGAGTCACTCGGGGGTGGGGTAGAGTGTGGTGGGGTGGGGGTGAGGTAGGGTAGGGTGGGGGTGGCGGTGGGGGTGCGGGGCGGCCAAGCGCTGCTGTGCAGAGTGGACAAAGCAGAGTGGATGGGGAACTCAGGGCGAGGCCCGCGCCCCAGCGGCGCACTTCTGAGCCTGGCCCTGTGACTGACTGACTGACTGACTGACTGACTGACTGACTGGGAACCAGCGGGCCACAGCCGGCTCGCCACCCGCTGCCCGGTTGTCTGTGGGTCCCTGCGTGTGTTCCTCCTCGGGCCCTCCCTGAGGGTGGCTCCCCGCACAGGTGTTGTGTGTGGCCGGCCACTCGCCATTGCCCAGTCCCACTGCATTTCCAGCTGGGGCGCTGGGCCTCTGTCAGGGTCTCTGGGGTGTCCGGTGGGGGGCGCGGGGGGCCGGGGTGTCTGCTCCCGTCTTCGCCCCTGGCTCTCTGGGCGCCCGGCTCGGCTCTGCTCGGCTAGGCTAGGCTAGGGTAGCGCGGGCGGCGGCAGCTGGGGATTCTCTGGGGATTCTCGGCCAGGCGAAGGGCTGGGTGGGGTGGCGGTGCGGTTGCCGGGTGCCCGGGGGTCGGGGGTCTTGGGGCTCGGCGAGGAGGGGCAGAGGCCAGGCCAGGCCGGGGCGGGGCTCCCGGTAGGTGGAGCCAGGTGCCCAGGGGCAGAGGTGGAGGCGGGACTCAGCCCCTGTCAGCCCCGCCTAGCCCACTCCACCCCGACCCGATCCGGCCCGGCCGAGGACCCGAGAGGGAGAGCCGGCCAGTCTCCCAGGACCCCCGCGCCGCCGCATGGACCGAGTCAGGTCGGAGCGAGAAAGCCAGCCTGGAGTTGAGTTGAGGAGCGCTGGGCAGTGCTGGGGCGGGGCGAGGGAGGCCCCCTGGGAACACCCGCTGTGTTGGCCCCCTCCACCGCTGCCCTGCCCTCCCCTGCCCTCCCCTGCCCCTGGGCTGAAGGGTGGAAGCCGGCGCAGGCTCTTGAGGCGTTCCGGGGCAGCCTCCGCCGTCTACGGCCATACCACCCTGAACGCGCCCGATCTCGTCTGATCTCGGAAGCTAAGCAGGGTCGGGCCTGGTTAGTACTTGGATGGGAGACCGCCTGGGAATACCGGGTGCTGTAGGCTTTTGCGCCCCCTTCCCACACGCACTTTTCTTGCGTGGCCCGGAAACAGTGTCCGTGACCGCCTCAGGCCGTGACCCCCGGGCCCGCGGGGGTAGGGCGCAGGGGCAGCCCTGGGCTCCCGGTGTCCCTTCAGGCCTGCGGCTGGCCTCCCGCCTCCCGCCTCCCGCCTCGCCTCCGGCGCCCAGCGCCCAGCGCCTGCAGTGAGCCACACTGGCCTGGCTCTCTCCAGGGACGCTAGGACACTCCAGGCGACCCGGCGGAGCCGAGCCTGGTCCAGGCCTCGACCAGTCCTGTGCACCCTGACCGACCCCCACCCCCCCCCACCACTCACACTCCCGGATGGGGGGTGGGGAGGCGCACACCTGCTTTTCCCCAGAACACAGGGCCCACCCGCAGGGGCCGCTCCCCACCCGTTCTTGCCACACCAGCAGAGCGTGGCCACCCAGGTCCTGGGAGTGAGAGAGTCCATCCAGCGTCTCTCCCTAGGTCCGTCCCTTGGCAACTCTGCCTCCCTTCCCAACGCCTTCCTCCTGAGGGTCCCAGCCCTGAGTCTGTCTCTTCACCCATCTCTCTCTCTTTCTCTCTCTCTCTCTCTATCTCTGTCTCTCTCTCTCTCTCTCTCTCTCTCTCTCACACACACACACACACACACTCTGGAAGCAGATGTCTTTCTGTCTATCTCTCTGCTCATCCATCTCTCCTTCACCTTTGTGACTCTACTGGCCTGTGAGGAGGCCTCCTGTCTCCATCTCCCACTCAGTGTGTCTCTTTCCTTGGCCCTTCTGTCTGTCACCCTGTCTCTCTCGCTCTCTCTCTCTCTCTCTCTCTCTCTCTCACACACACACACACACACACACACTCTGGAAGCAGATGTCTTTCTGTCTATCTCTCTGCTCATCCATCTCTCCTTCACCTTTGAGACTCTACTGGCCTGTGAGGAGGCCTCCTGTCTCCATCTCCCACTCAGTGTGTCTCTTTCCTTGGCCCTTCTGTCTGTCACCCTGTCTCTCTCGCTCTCTCTCTCTCTCTCTCTCTCTCTCTCACAAACACACACACACAGACACACACTCACTCCTCTCTTCCCCCCTCCCACCCCAGCCACCTCACTCTGGGCTGCAAGTCACCCAGTCCATGGCAGCCTCGAGACTGGGCGGTCACAGGTTCTCTCATCTCCCATCTAACTTCCCGTGGATGTAAGAGTGGATTCCCACATCCCCCTTGAAGTGAGTGCACGTCTTCAGGGTGTGTGCAGGGCAGAGGCTGAGAGAAGGCCCAGGAGGCCACAGGGTCTTAGGAGGCTGCGCTGGGAGCCAAGCAAGAGAGCAGATGTCAAAGGAGGGCAGGTGCTCCGAGAAGAGGAGGAAGCAGCCTTCGGAGCAGGCAAGTGGTTCGGGGCCAGGAGGTTGCCGGGGAGGACCACGTGCCGAGGGGAGCTGAAGGCCAAGGCCGGGCGGTGGGGACAGGGAGGCAGAGGCCCCTTTGTTCGCGGCGAACCCTCCACCTGGAGACGCCTGGCCGCGAGGCAGGGCCTGAAGGCCCGGTGGGCGCGCGACCCCCCGCAACCGCTGCTCCCCCCGGCCCCCCGCAAGGCTTGCGGGTGAGGGGGATTCCGGTCTGGTGAGGCCGTCGACTGGGCTCTGACGGGGTTTGACTCGGAACGCTACTTTCACAGGCGGTCCTTTCCGGGAGCACAGCCCATGGACAAATGGACGGAGGGGTCTCTGCCCTTCCTCAGGGCGGTGCTGTACAGGTCCTGGTCCTTGAGGTGTACAAACAAGGCGCAGAGCCCTCCGACCTTGGCACTCAGTCCGAAGGGAGTCACTCGGGGGTGGGGTAGAGTGTGGTGGGGTGGGGGTGAGGTAGGGTAGGGTGGGGGTGGCGGTGGGGGTGCGGGGCGGCCAAGCGCTGCTGTGCAGAGTGGACAAAGCAGAGTGGATGGGGAACTCAGGGCGAGGCCCGCGCCCCAGCGGCGCACTTCTGAGCCTGGCCCTGTGACTGACTGACTGACTGACTGACTGACTGACTGGGAACCAGCGGGCCACAGCCGGCTCGCCACCCGCTGCCCGGTTGTCTGTGGGTCCCTGCGTGTGTTCCTCCTCGGGCCCTCCCTGAGGGTGGCTCCCCGCACAGGTGTTGTGTGTGGCCGGCCACTCGCCATTGCCCAGTCCCACTGCATTTCCAGCTGGGGCGCTGGGCCTCTGTCAGGGTCTCTGGGGTGTCCGGTGGGGGGCGCGGGGGGCCGGGGTGTCTGCTCCCGTCTTCGCCCCTGGCTCTCTGGGCGCCCGGCTCGGCTCTGCTCGGCTAGGCTAGGCTAGGGTAGCGCGGGCGGCGGCAGCTGGGGATTCTCTGGGGATTCTCGGCCAGGCGAAGGGCTGGGTGGGGTGGCGGTGCGGTTGCCGGGTGCCCGGGGGTCGGGGGTCTTGGGGCTCGGCGAGGAGGGGCAGAGGCCAGGCCAGGCCGGGGCGGGGCTCCCGGTAGGTGGAGCCAGGTGCCCAGGGGCAGAGGTGGAGGCGGGACTCAGCCCCTGTCAGCCCCGCCTAGCCCACTCCACCCCGACCCGATCCGGCCCGGCCGAGGACCCGAGAGGGAGAGCCGGCCAGTCTCCCAGGACCCCCGCGCCGCCGCATGGACCGAGTCAGGTCGGAGCGAGAAAGCCAGCCTGGAGTTGAGTTGAGGAGCGCTGGGCAGTGCTGGGGCGGGGCGAGGGAGGCCCCCTGGGAACACCCGCTGTGTTGGCCCCCTCCACCGCTGCCCTGCCCTCCCCTGCCCTCCCCTGCCCCTGGGCTGAAGGGTGGAAGCCGGCGCAGGCTCTTGAGGCGTTCCGGGGCAGCCTCCGCCGTCTACGGCCATACCACCCTGAACGCGCCCGATCTCGTCTGATCTGGAAGCTAAGCAGGGTCGGGCCTGGTTAGTACTTGGATGGGAGACCGCCTGGGAATACCGGGTGCTGTAGGCTTTTGCGCCCCCTTCCCACACGCACTTTTCTTGCGTGGCCCGGAAACAGTGTCCGTGACCGCCTCAGGCCGTGACCCCCGGGCCCGCGCGGGTAGGGCGCAGGGGCAGCCCTGGGCTCCCGGTGTCCCTTCAGGCCTGCGGCTGGCCTCCCGCCTCGCCTCCGGCGCCCAGCGCCCAGCGCCTGCAGTGAGCCACACTGGCCTGGCTCTCTCCAGGGACGCTAGGACACTCCAGGCGACCCGGCGGAGCCGAGCCTGGTCCAGGCCTCGACCAGTCCTGTGCACCCTGACCGACCCCCACCCCCCCCCACCACTCACACTCCCGGATGGGGGGTGGGGAGGCGCACACCTGCTTTTCCCCAGAACACAGGGCCCACCCGCAGGGGCCGCTCCCCACCCGTTCTTGCCACACCAGCAGAGCGTGGCCACCCAGGTCCTGGGAGTGAGAGAGTCCATCCAGCGTCTCTCCCTAGGTCCGTCCCTTGGCAACTCTGCCTCCCTTCCCAACGCCTTCCTCCTGAGGGTCCCAGCCCTGAGTCTGTCTCTTCACCCATCTCTCTCTCTTTCTCTCTCTCTCTCTCTATCTCTGTCTCTCTCTCTCTCTCTCTCTCTCTCTCTCTCACACACACACACACACACACACACACTCTGGAAGCAGATGTCTTTCTGTCTATCTCTCTGCTCATCCATCTCTCCTTCACCTTTGTGACTCTACTGGCCTGTGAGGAGGCCTCCTGTCTCCATCTCCCACTCAGTGTGTCTCTTTCCTTGGCCCTTCTGTCTGTCACCCTGTCTCTCTCGCTCTCTCTCTCTCTCTCTCTCTCTCTCTCACAAACACACACACACAGACACACACTCACTCCTCTCTTCCCCCCTCCCACCCCAGCCACCTCACTCTGGGCTGCAAGTCACCCAGTCCATGGCAGCCTCGAGACTGGGCGGTCACAGGTTCTCTCATCTCCCATCTAACTTCCCGTGGATGTAAGAGTGGATTCCCACATCCCCCTTGAAGTGAGTGCACGTCTTCAGGGTGTGTGCAGGGCAGAGGCTGAGAGAAGGCCCAGGAGGCCACAGGGTCTTAGGAGGCTGCGCTGGGAGCCAAGCAAGAGAGCAGATGTCAAAGGAGGGCAGGTGCTCCGAGAAGAGGAGGAAGCAGCCTTCGGAGCAGGCAAGTGGTTCGGGGCCAGGAGGTTGCCGGGGAGGACCACGTGCCGAGGGGAGCTGAAGGCCAAGGCCGGGCGGTGGGGACAGGGAGGCAGAGGCCCCTTTGTTCGCGGCGAACCCTCCACCTGGAGACGCCTGGCCGCGAGGCAGGGCCTGAAGGCCCGGTGGGCGCGCGACCCCCCGCAACCGCTGCTCCCCCCCGCCCCCCGCAAGGCTTGCGGGTGAGGGGGCTTCCGGTCTGGTGAGGCCGTCGACTGGGCTCTGACGGGGTTTGACTCGGAACGCTACTTTCACAGGCGGTCCTTTCCGGGAGCACAGCCCATGGACAAATGGACGGAGGGGTCTGTGCCCTTCCTCAGGGCGGTGCTGTACAGGTCCTGGTCCTTGAGGTGTACAAACAAGGCGCAGAGCCCTCCGACCTTGGCACTCAGTCCGAAGGGAGTCACTCGGGGGTGGGGTAGAGTGTGGTGGGGTGGGGGTGAGGTAGGGTAGGGTGGGGGTGGCGGTGGGGGTGCGGGGCGGCCAAGCGCTGCTGTGCAGAGTGGACAAAGCAGAGTGGATGGGGAACTCAGGGCGAGGCCCGCGCCCCAGCGGCGCACTTCTGAGCCTGGCCCTGTGACTGACTGACTGACTGACTGACTGGGAACCAGCGGGCCACAGCCGGCTCGCCACCCGCTGCCCGGTTGTCTGTGGGTCCCTGCGTGTGTTCCTCCTCGGGCCCTCCCTGAGGGTGGCTCCCCGCACAGGTGTTGTGTGTGGCCGGCCACTCGCCATTGCCCAGTCCCACTGCATTTCCAGCTGGGGCGCTGGGCCTCTGTCAGGGTCTCTGGGGTGTCCGGTGGGGGGCGCGGGGGGCCGGGGTGTCTGCTCCCGTCTTCGCCCCTGGCTCTCTGGGCGCCCGGCTCGGCTCTGCTCGGCTAGGCTAGGCTAGGGTAGCGCGGGCGGCGGCAGCTGGGGATTCTCTGGGGATTCTCGGCCAGGCGAAGGGCTGGGTGGGGTGGCGGTGCGGGTGCCGGGTGCCCGGGGGTCGGGGGTCTTGGGGCTCGGCGAGGAGGGGCAGAGGCCAGGCCAGGCCGGGGCGGGGCTCCCGGTAGGTGGAGCCAGGTGCCCAGGGGCAGAGGTGGAGGCGGGACTCAGCCCCTGTCAGCCCCGCCTAGCCCACTCCACCCCGACCCGATCCGGCCCGGCCGAGGACCCGAGAGGGAGAGCCGGCCAGTCTCCCAGGACCCCCGCGCCGCCGCATGGACCGAGTCAGGTCGGAGCGAGAAAGCCAGCCTGGAGTTGAGTTGAGGAGCGCTGGGCAGTGCTGGGGCGGGGCGAGGGAGGCCCCCTGGGAACACCCGCTGTGTTGGCCCCCTCCACCGCTGCCCTGCCCTCCCCTGCCCTCCCCTGCCCCTGGGCTGAAGGGTGGAAGCCGGCGCAGGCTCTTGAGGCGTTCCGGGGCAGCCTCCGCCGTCTACGGCCATACCACCCTGAACGCGCCCGATCTCGTCTGATCTCGGAAGCTAAGCAGGGTCGGGCCTGGTTAGTACTTGGATGGGAGACCGCCTGGGAATACCGGGTGCTGTAGGCTTTTGCGCCCCCTTCCCACACGCACTTTTCTTGCGTGGCCCGGAAACAGTGTCCGTGACCGCCTCAGGCCGTGACCCCCGGGCCCGCGGGGGTAGGGCGCAGGGGCAGCCCTGGGCTCCCGGTGTCCCTTCAGGCCTGCGGCTGGCCTCCCGCCTCCCGCCTCCCGCCTCGCCTCCGGCGCCCAGCGCCCAGCGCCTGCAGTGAGCCACACTGGCCTGGCTCTCTCCAGGGACGCTAGGACACTCCAGGCGACCCGGCGGAGCCGAGCCTGGTCCAGGCCTCGACCAGTCCTGTGCACCCTGACCGACCCCCACCCCCCCCCACCACTCACACTCCCGGATGGGGGGTGGGGAGGCGCACACCTGCTTTTCCCCAGAACACAGGGCCCACCCGCAGGGGCCGCTCCCCACCCGTTCTTGCCACACCAGCAGAGCGTGGCCACCCAGGTCCTGGGAGTGAGAGAGTCCATCCAGCGTCTCTCCCTAGGTCCGTCCCTTGGCAACTCTGCCTCCCTTCCCAACGCCTTCCTCCTGAGGGTCCCAGCCCTGAGTCTGTCTCTTCACCCATCTCTCTCTCTTTCTCTCTCTCTCTCTCTATCTCTGTCTCTCTCTCTCTCTCTCTCTCTCTCTCTCACACACACACACACACACACTCTGGAAGCAGATGTCTTTCTGTCTATCTCTCTGCTCATCCATCTCTCCTTCACCTTTGTGACTCTACTGGCCTGTGAGGAGGCCTCCTGTCTCCATCTCCCACTCAGTGTGTCTCTTTCCTTGGCCCTTCTGTCTGTCACCCTGTCTCTCTCGCTCTCTCTCTCTCTCTCTCTCTCTCTCTCACACACACACACACACACACACACTCTGGAAGCAGATGTCTTTCTGTCTATCTCTCTGCTCATCCATCTCTCCTTCACCTTTGAGACTCTACTGGCCTGTGAGGAGGCCTCCTGTCTCCATCTCCCACTCAGTGTGTCTCTTTCCTTGGCCCTTCTGTCTGTCACCCTGTCTCTCTCGCTCTCTCTCTCTCTCTCTCTCTCTCTCTCTCACAAACACACACACACAGACACACACTCACTCCTCTCTTCCCCCCTCCCACCCCAGCCACCTCACTCTGGGCTGCAAGTCACCCAGTCCATGGCAGCCTCGAGACTGGGCGGTCACAGGTTCTCTCATCTCCCATCTAACTTCCCGTGGATGTAAGAGTGGATTCCCACATCCCCCTTGAAGTGAGTGCACGTCTTCAGGGTGTGTGCAGGGCAGAGGCTGAGAGAAGGCCCAGGAGGCCACAGGGTCTTAGGAGGCTGCGCTGGGAGCCAAGCAAGAGAGCAGATGTCAAAGGAGGGCAGGTGCTCCGAGAAGAGGAGGAAGCAGCCTTCGGAGCAGGCAAGTGGTTCGGGGCCAGGAGGTTGCCGGGGAGGACCACGTGCCGAGGGGAGCTGAAGGCCAAGGCCGGGCGGTGGGGACAGGGAGGCAGAGGCCCCTTTGTTCGCGGCGAACCCTCCACCTGGAGACGCCTGGCCGCGAGGCAGGGCCTGAAGGCCCGGTGGGCGCGCGACCCCCCGCAACCGCTGCTCCCCCCGGCCCCCCGCAAGGCTTGCGGGTGAGGGGGATTCCGGTCTGGTGAGGCCGTCGACTGGGCTCTGACGGGGTTTGACTCGGAACGCTACTTTCACAGGCGGTCCTTTCCGGGAGCACAGCCCATGGACAAATGGACGGAGGGGTCTCTGCCCTTCCTCAGGGCGGTGCTGTACAGGTCCTGGTCCTTGAGGTGTACAAACAAGGCGCAGAGCCCTCCGACCTTGGCACTCAGTCCGAAGGGAGTCACTCGGGGGTGGGGTAGAGTGTGGTGGGGTGGGGGTGAGGTAGGGTAGGGTGGGGGTGGCGGTGGGGGTGCGGGGCGGCCAAGCGCTGCTGTGCAGAGTGGACAAAGCAGAGTGGATGGGGAACTCAGGGCGAGGCCCGCGCCCCAGCGGCGCACTTCTGAGCCTGGCCCTGTGACTGACTGACTGACTGACTGACTGACTGACTGGGAACCAGCGGGCCACAGCCGGCTCGCCACCCGCTGCCCGGTTGTCTGTGGGTCCCTGCGTGTGTTCCTCCTCGGGCCCTCCCTGAGGGTGGCTCCCCGCACAGGTGTTGTGTGTGGCCGGCCACTCGCCATTGCCCAGTCCCACTGCATTTCCAGCTGGGGCGCTGGGCCTCTGTCAGGGTCTCTGGGGTGTCCGGTGGGGGGCGCGGGGGGCCGGGGTGTCTGCTCCCGTCTTCGCCCCTGGCTCTCTGGGCGCCCGGCTCGGCTCTGCTCGGCTAGGCTAGGCTAGGGTAGCGCGGGCGGCGGCAGCTGGGGATTCTCTGGGGATTCTCGGCCAGGCGAAGGGCTGGGTGGGGTGGCGGTGCGGTTGCCGGGTGCCCGGGGGTCGGGGGTCTTGGGGCTCGGCGAGGAGGGGCAGAGGCCAGGCCAGGCCGGGGCGGGGCTCCCGGTAGGTGGAGCCAGGTGCCCAGGGGCAGAGGTGGAGGCGGGACTCAGCCCCTGTCAGCCCCGCCTAGCCCACTCCACCCCGACCCGATCCGGCCCGGCCGAGGACCCGAGAGGGAGAGCCGGCCAGTCTCCCAGGACCCCCGCGCCGCCGCATGGACCGAGTCAGGTCGGAGCGAGAAAGCCAGCCTGGAGTTGAGTTGAGGAGCGCTGGGCAGTGCTGGGGCGGGGCGAGGGAGGCCCCCTGGGAACACCCGCTGTGTTGGCCCCCTCCACCGCTGCCCTGCCCTCCCCTGCCCTCCCCTGCCCCTGGGCTGAAGGGTGGAAGCCGGCGCAGGCTCTTGAGGCGTTCCGGGGCAGCCTCCGCCGTCTACGGCCATACCACCCTGAACGCGCCCGATCTCGTCTGATCTGGAAGCTAAGCAGGGTCGGGCCTGGTTAGTACTTGGATGGGAGACCGCCTGGGAATACCGGGTGCTGTAGGCTTTTGCGCCCCCTTCCCACACGCACTTT
Organism: Callospermophilus lateralis; assembly: GCF_048772815.1. NCBI lineage: Eukaryota > Metazoa > Chordata > Mammalia > Rodentia > Sciuridae > Callospermophilus > Callospermophilus lateralis. The sequence continues at coordinate 71,654 of NW_027515082.1, read as the reverse complement.
TCTTGCGTGGCCCGGAAACAGTGTCCGTGACCGCCTCAGGCCGTGACCCCCGGGCCCGCGCGGGTAGGGCGCAGGGGCAGCCCTGGGCTCCCGGTGTCCCTTCAGGCCTGCGGCTGGCCTCCCGCCTCGCCTCCGGCGCCCAGCGCCCAGCGCCTGCAGTGAGCCACACTGGCCTGGCTCTCTCCAGGGACGCTAGGACACTCCAGGCGACCCGGCGGAGCCGAGCCTGGTCCAGGCCTCGACCAGTCCTGTGCACCCTGACCGACCCCCACCCCCCCCCACCACTCACACTCCCGGATGGGGGGTGGGGAGGCGCACACCTGCTTTTCCCCAGAACACAGGGCCCACCCGCAGGGGCCGCTCCCCACCCGTTCTTGCCACACCAGCAGAGCGTGGCCACCCAGGTCCTGGGAGTGAGAGAGTCCATCCAGCGTCTCTCCCTAGGTCCGTCCCTTGGCAACTCTGCCTCCCTTCCCAACGCCTTCCTCCTGAGGGTCCCAGCCCTGAGTCTGTCTCTTCACCCATCTCTCTCTCTTTCTCTCTCTCTCTCTCTATCTCTGTCTCTCTCTCTCTCTCTCTCTCTCTCTCTCTCACACACACACACACACACACACACACTCTGGAAGCAGATGTCTTTCTGTCTATCTCTCTGCTCATCCATCTCTCCTTCACCTTTGTGACTCTACTGGCCTGTGAGGAGGCCTCCTGTCTCCATCTCCCACTCAGTGTGTCTCTTTCCTTGGCCCTTCTGTCTGTCACCCTGTCTCTCTCGCTCTCTCTCTCTCTCTCTCTCTCTCTCTCACAAACACACACACACAGACACACACTCACTCCTCTCTTCCCCCCTCCCACCCCAGCCACCTCACTCTGGGCTGCAAGTCACCCAGTCCATGGCAGCCTCGAGACTGGGCGGTCACAGGTTCTCTCATCTCCCATCTAACTTCCCGTGGATGTAAGAGTGGATTCCCACATCCCCCTTGAAGTGAGTGCACGTCTTCAGGGTGTGTGCAGGGCAGAGGCTGAGAGAAGGCCCAGGAGGCCACAGGGTCTTAGGAGGCTGCGCTGGGAGCCAAGCAAGAGAGCAGATGTCAAAGGAGGGCAGGTGCTCCGAGAAGAGGAGGAAGCAGCCTTCGGAGCAGGCAAGTGGTTCGGGGCCAGGAGGTTGCCGGGGAGGACCACGTGCCGAGGGGAGCTGAAGGCCAAGGCCGGGCGGTGGGGACAGGGAGGCAGAGGCCCCTTTGTTCGCGGCGAACCCTCCACCTGGAGACGCCTGGCCGCGAGGCAGGGCCTGAAGGCCCGGTGGGCGCGCGACCCCCCGCAACCGCTGCTCCCCCCCGCCCCCCGCAAGGCTTGCGGGTGAGGGGGCTTCCGGTCTGGTGAGGCCGTCGACTGGGCTCTGACGGGGTTTGACTCGGAACGCTACTTTCACAGGCGGTCCTTTCCGGGAGCACAGCCCATGGACAAATGGACGGAGGGGTCTGTGCCCTTCCTCAGGGCGGTGCTGTACAGGTCCTGGTCCTTGAGGTGTACAAACAAGGCGCAGAGCCCTCCGACCTTGGCACTCAGTCCGAAGGGAGTCACTCGGGGGTGGGGTAGAGTGTGGTGGGGTGGGGGTGAGGTAGGGTAGGGTGGGGGTGGCGGTGGGGGTGCGGGGCGGCCAAGCGCTGCTGTGCAGAGTGGACAAAGCAGAGTGGATGGGGAACTCAGGGCGAGGCCCGCGCCCCAGCGGCGCACTTCTGAGCCTGGCCCTGTGACTGACTGACTGACTGACTGACTGGGAACCAGCGGGCCACAGCCGGCTCGCCACCCGCTGCCCGGTTGTCTGTGGGTCCCTGCGTGTGTTCCTCCTCGGGCCCTCCCTGAGGGTGGCTCCCCGCACAGGTGTTGTGTGTGGCCGGCCACTCGCCATTGCCCAGTCCCACTGCATTTCCAGCTGGGGCGCTGGGCCTCTGTCAGGGTCTCTGGGGTGTCCGGTGGGGGGCGCGGGGGGCCGGGGTGTCTGCTCCCGTCTTCGCCCCTGGCTCTCTGGGCGCCCGGCTCGGCTCTGCTCGGCTAGGCTAGGCTAGGGTAGCGCGGGCGGCGGCAGCTGGGGATTCTCTGGGGATTCTCGGCCAGGCGAAGGGCTGGGTGGGGTGGCGGTGCGGGTGCCGGGTGCCCGGGGGTCGGGGGTCTTGGGGCTCGGCGAGGAGGGGCAGAGGCCAGGCCAGGCCGGGGCGGGGCTCCCGGTAGGTGGAGCCAGGTGCCCAGGGGCAGAGGTGGAGGCGGGACTCAGCCCCTGTCAGCCCCGCCTAGCCCACTCCACCCCGACCCGATCCGGCCCGGCCGAGGACCCGAGAGGGAGAGCCGGCCAGTCTCCCAGGACCCCCGCGCCGCCGCGGGGACCGAGTCAGGTCGGAGCGAGAAAGCCAGCCTGGAGTTGAGTTGAGGAGCACTGGGCAGTGCTGGGGCGGGGCGAGGGAGGCCCCCTGGGAACACCCGCTGTGTTGGCCCCCTCCACCGCTGCCCTGCCCTCCCCTGCCCTCCCCTGCCCCTGGGCTGAAGGGTGGAAGCCGGCGCAGGCTCTTGAGGCGTTCCGGGGCAGCCTCCGCCGTCTACGGCCATACCACCCTGAACGCGCCCGATCTCGTCTGATCTCGGAAGCTAAGCAGGGTCGGGCCTGGTTAGTACTTGGATGGGAGACCGCCTGGGAATACCAGGTGCTGTAGGCTTTTGCGCCCCCTTCCCACACGCACTTTTCTTGCGTGGCCCGGAAACAGTGTCCGTGACCGCCTCAGGCCGTGACCCCCGGGCCCGCGGGGGTAGGGCGCAGGGGCAGCCCTGGGCTCCTGGTGTCCCTTCAGGCCTGCAGCTGGCCTCCCGCCTCCCGCCTCCCGCCTCGCCTCCGGCGCCCAGCGCCCAGCGCCTGCAGTGAGCCACACTGGCCTGGCTCTCTCCAGGGACGCTAGGACACTCCAGGCGACCCGGCGGAGCAGAGCCTGGTCCAGGCCTCGACCAGTCCTGTGCACCCTGACCGACCCCCACCCCCCCCCACCACTCACACTCCCGGATGGGGGGTGGGGAGGCGCACACCTGCTTTTCCCCAGAACACAGGGCCCACCCGCAGGGGCCGCTCCCCACCCGTTCTTGCCACACCAGCAGAGCGTGGCCACCCAGGTCCTGGGAGTGAGAGAGTCCATCCAGCGTCTCTCCCTAGGTCCGTCCCTTGGCAACTCTGCCTCCCTTCCCAACGCCTTCCTCCTGAGGGTCCCAGCCCTGAGTCTGTCTCTTCACCCATCTCTCTCTCTTTCTCTCTCTCTCTCTCTATCTCTGTCTCTCTCTCTCTCTCTCTCTCTCTCTCACACACACACACACACACACACTCTGGAAGCAGATGTCTTTCTGTCTATCTCTCTGCTCATCCATCTCTCCTTCACCTTTGTGACTCTACTGGCCTGTGAGGAGGCCTCCTGTCTCCATCTCCCACTCAGTGTGTCTCTTTCCTTGGCCCTTCTGTCTGTCACCCTGTCTCTCTCGCTCTCTCTCTCTCTCTCTCTTTCTCTCTCTCTCACAAACACACACACACAGACACACACTCACTCCTCTCTTCCCCCCTCCCACCCCAGCCACCTCACTCTGGGCTGCAAGTCACCCAGTCCATACAGCCTCGAGACTGGGCGGTCACAGGTTCTCTCATCTCCCATCTAACTTCCCGTGGATGTAAGAGTGGATTCCCACATCCCCCTTGAAGTGAGTGCACGTCTTCAGGGTGTGTGCAGGGCAGAGGCTGAGAGAAGGCCCAGGAGGCCACAGGGTCTTAGGAGGCTGCGCTGGGAGCCAAGCAAGAGAGCAGATGTCAAAGGAGGGCAGGTGCTCCGAGAAGAGGAGGAAGCAGCCTTCGGAGCAGGCAAGTGGTTCGGGGCCAGGAGGTTGCCGGGGAGGACCACGTGCCGAGGGGAGCTGAAGGCCAAGGCCGGGCGGTGGGGACAGGGAGGCAGAGGCCCCTTTGTTCGCGGCGAACCCTCCACCTGGAGACGCCTGGCCGCGAGGCAGGGCCTGAAGGCCCGGTGGGCGCGCGACCCCCCGCAACCGCTGCTCCCCCCCGCCCCCCGCAAGGCTTGCGGGTGAGGGGGCTTCCGGTCTGGTGAGGCCGTCGACTGGGCTCTGACGGGGTTTGACTCGGAACGCTACTTTCACAGGCGGTCCTTTCCGGGAGCACAGCCCATGGACAAATGGACGGAGGGGTCTGTGCCCTTCCTCAGGGCGGTGCTGTACAGGTCCTGGTCCTTGAGGTGTACAAACAAGGCGCAGAGCCCTCCGACCTTGGCACTCAGTCCGAAGGGAGTCACTCGGGGGTGGGGTAGAGTGTGGTGGGGTGGGGGTGAGGTAGGGTAGGGTGGGGGTGGCGGTGGGGGTGCGGGGCGGCCAAGCGCTGCTGTGCAGAGTGGACAAAGCAGAGTGGATGGGGAACTCAGGGCGAGGCCCGCGCCCCAGCGGCGCACTTCTGAGCCTGGCCCTGTGACTGACTGACTGACTGACTGACTGACTGACTGACTGGGAAGCAGCGGGCCACAGCCGGCTCGCCACCCGCTGCCCGGTTGTCTGTGGGTCCCTGCCTGTGTTCCTCCTCGGGCCCTCCCTGAGGGTGGCTCCCCGCACAGGTGTTGTGTGTGGCCGGCCGCTCGCCATTGCCCAGTCCCACTGCATTTCCAGCTGGGGCGCTGGGCCTCTGTCAGGGTCTCTGGGGTGTCCGGTGGGGGGCGCGGGGGGCCGGGGTGTCTGCTCCCGTCTTCGCCCCTGGCTCTCTGGGCGCCCGGCTCGGCTCTGCTCGGCTAGGCTAGGCTAGGGTAGCGCGGGCGGCGGCAGCTGGGGATTCTCTGGGGATTCTCGGCCAGGCGAAGGGCTGGGTGGGGTGGCGGTGCGGGTGCCGGGTGCCCGGGGGTCGGGGGTCTTGGGGCTCGGCGAGGAGGGGCAGAGGCCAGGCCAGGCCGGGACGGGGCTCCCGGTAGGTGGAGCCAGGTGCCCAGGGGCAGAGGTGGAGGCGGGACTCAGCCCCTGTCAGCCCCGCCTAGCCCACTCCACCCCGACCCGATCCGGCCCGGCCGAGGACCCGAGAGGGAGAGCCGGCCAGTCTCCCAGGACCCCCGCGCCGCCGCGGGGACCGAGTCAGGTCGGAGCGAGAAAGCCAGCCTGGAGTTGAGTTGAGGAGCGCTGGGCAGTGCTGGGGCGGGGCGAGGGAGGCCCCCTGGGAACACCCGCTGTGTTGGCCCCCTCCACCGCTGCCCTGCCCTCCCCTGCCCTCCCCTGCCCCTGGGCTGAAGGGTGGAAGCCGGCGCAGGCTCTTGAGGCGTTCCGGGGCAGCCTCCGCCGTCTACGGCCATACCACCCTGAACGCGCCCGATCTCGTCTGATCTCGGAAGCTAAGCAGGGTCGGGCCTGGTTAGTACTTGGATGGGAGACCGCCTGGGAATACCGGGTGCTGTAGGCTTTTGCGCCCCCTTCCCACACGCACTTTTCTTGCGTGGCCCGGAAACAGTGTCCATGACCGCCTCAGGCCGTGACCCCCGGGCCCGCGGGGGTAGGGCGCAGGGGCAGCCCTGGGCTCCCGGTGTCCCTTCAGGCCTGCGGCTGGCCTCCCGCCTCCCGCCTCCCGCCTCGCCTCCGGCGCCCAGCGCCCAGGGCCTGCAGTGAGCCACACTGGCCTGGCTCTCTCCAGGGACGCTAGGACACTCCAGGCGACCCGGCGGAGCCGAGCCTGGTCCAGGCCTCGACCAGTCCTGTGCACCCTGACCGACCCCCACCCCCCCCCACCACTCACACTCCCGGATGGGGGGTGGGGAGGCGCACACCTGCTTTTCCCCAGAACACAGGGCCCACCCGCAGGGGCCGCTCCCCACCCGTTCTTGCCACACCAGCAGAGCGTGGCCACCCAGGTCCTGGGAGTGAGAGAGTCTATCCAGCGTCTCTCCCTAGGTCCGTCCCTTGGCAACTCTGCCTCCCTTCCCAACGCCTTCCTCCTGAGGGTCCCAGCCCTGAGTCTGTCTCTTCACCCATCTCTCTCTCTTTCTCTCTCTCTCTCTCTATCTCTGTCTCTCTCTCTCTCTCTCTCTCTCTCTCTCTCTCTCACACACACACACACACACACACACACTCTGGAAGCAGATGTCTTTCTGTCTATCTCTCTGCTCATCCATCTCTCCTTCACCTTTGTGACTCTACTGGCCTGTGAGGAGGCCTCCTGTCTCCATCTCCCACTCAGTGTGTCTCTTTCCTTGGCCCTTCTGTCTGTCACCCTGTCTCTCTCGCTCTCTCTCTCTCTCACAAACACACACACACAGACACACACTCACTCCTCTCTTCCCCCCTCCCACCCCAGCCACCTCACTCTGGGCTGCAAGTCACCCAGTCCATGGCAGCCTCGAGACTGGGCGGTCACAGGTTCTCTCATCTCCCATCTAACTTCCCGTGGATGTAAGAGTGGATTCCCACATCCCCCTTGAAGTGCGTGCACGTCTTCAGGGTGTGTGCAGGGCAGAGGCTGAGAGAAGGCCCAGGAGGCCACAGGGTCTTAGGAGGCTGCGCTGGGAGCCAAGCAAGAGAGCAGATGTCAAAGGAGGGCAGGTGCTCCGAGAAGAGGAGGAAGCAGCCTTCGGAGCAGGCAAGTGGTTCGGGGCCAGGAGGTTGCCAGGGAGGACCACGTGCCGAGGGGAGCTGAAGGCCAAGGCCGGGCGGTGGGGACAGGGAGGCAGAGGCCCCTTTGTTCGCGGCGAACCCTCCACCTGGAGACGCCTGGCCGCGAGGCAGGGCCTGAAGGCCCGGTGGGCGCGCGACCCCCCGCAACCGCTGCTCCCCCCCGCCCCCCGCAAGGCTTGCGGGTGAGGGGGCTTCCGGTCTGGTGAGGCCGTCGACTGGGCTCTGACGGGGTTTGACTCGGAACGCTACTTTCACAGGCGGTCCTTTCCGGGAGCACAGCCCATGGACAAATGGACGGAGGGGTCTGTGCCCTTCCTCAGGGCGGTGCTGTACAGGTCCTGGTCCTTGAGGTGTACAAACAAGGCGCAGAGCCCTCCGACCTTGGCACTCAGTCCGAAGGGAGTCACTCGGGGGTGGGGTAGAGTGTGGTGGGGTGGGGGTGAGGTAGGGTAGGGTGGGGGTGGCGGTGGGGGTGCGGGGCGGCCAAGCGCTGCTGTGCAGAGTGGACAAAGCAGAGTGGATGGGGAACTCAGGGCGAGGCCCGCGCCCCAGCGGCGCACTTCTGAGCCTGGCCCTGTGACTGACTGACTGACTGACTGACTGACTGACTGACTGGGAAGCAGCGGGCCACAGCCGGCTCGCCACCCGCTGCCCGGTTGTCTGTGGGTCCCTGCCTGTGTTCCTCCTCGGGCCCTCCCTGAGGGTGGCTCCCCGCACAGGTGTTGTGTGTGGCCGGCCGCTCGCCATTGCCCAGTCCCACTGCATTTCCAGCTGGGGCGCTGGGCCTCTGTCAGGGTCTCTGGGGTGTCCGGTGGGGGGCGCGGGGGGCCGGGGTGTCTGCTCCCGTCTTCGCCCCTGGCTCTCTGGGCGCCCGGCTCGGCTCTGCTCGGCTAGGCTAGGCTAGGGTAGCGCGGGCGGCGGCAGCTGGGGATTCTCTGGGGATTCTCGGCCAGGCGAAGGGCTGGGTGGGGTGGCGGTGCGGGTGCCGGGTGCCCGGGGGTCGGGGGTCTTGGGGCTCGGCGAGGAGGGGCAGAGGCCAGGCCAGGCCGGGACGGGGCTCCCGGTAGGTGGAGCCAGGTGCCCAGGGGCAGAGGTGGAGGCGGGACTCAGCCCCTGTCAGCCCCGCCTAGCCCACTCCACCCCGACCCGATCCGGCCCGGCCGAGGACCCGAGAGGGAGAGCCGGCCAGTCTCCCAGGACCCCCGCGCCGCCGCGGGGACCGAGTCAGGTCGGAGCGAGAAAGCCAGCCTGGAGTTGAGTTGAGGAGCGCTGGGCAGTGCTGGGGCGGGGCGAGGGAGGCCCCCTGGGAACACCCGCTGTGTTGGCCCCCTCCACCGCTGCCCTGCCCTCCCCTGACCTCCCCTGCCCCTGGGCTGAAGGGTGGAAGCCGGCGCAGGCTCTTGAGGCGTTCCGGGGCAGCCTCCGCCGTCTACGGCCATACCACCCTGAACGCGCCCTATCTCGTCTGATCTCGGAAGCTAAGCAGGGTCGGGCCTGGTTAGTACTTGGATGGGAGACCGCCTGGGAATACCGGGTGCTGTAGGCTTTTGCGCCCCCTTCCCACACGCACTTTTCTTGCGTGGCCCGGAAACAGTGTCCGTGACCGCCTCAGGCCGTGACCCCCGGGCCCGCGGGGGTAGGGCGCAGGGGCAGCCCTGGGCTCCCGGTGTCCCTTCAGGCCTGCGGCTGGCCTCCCGCCTCCCGCCTCCCGCCTCGCCTCCGGCGCCCAGCGCCCAGCGCCTGCAGTGAGCCACACTGGCCTGGCTCTCTCCAGGGACGCTAGGACACTCCAGGCGACCCGGCGGAGCCGAGCCTGGTCCAGGCCTCGACCAGTCCTGTGCACCCTGACCGACCCCCACCCCCCCCCACCACTCACACTCCCGGATGGGGGGTGGGGAGGCGCACACCTGCTTTTCCCCAGAACACAGGGCCCACCCGCAGGGGCCGCTCCCCACCCGTTCTTGCCACACCAGCAGAGCGTGGCCACCCAGGTCCTGGGAGTGAGAGAGTCCATCCAGCGTCTCTCCCTAGGTCCGTCCCTTGGCAACTCTGCCTCCCTTCCCAACGCCTTCCTCCTGAGGGTCCCAGCCCTGAGTCTGTCTCTTCACCCATCTCTCTCTCTTTCTCTCTCTCTCTCTCTATCTCTGTCTCTCTCTCTCTCTCTCTCTCTCTCTCACACACACACAAACACACACACTCTGGAAGCAGATGTCTTTCTGTCTATCTCTCTGCTCATCCATCTCTCCTTCACCTTTGTGACTCTACTGGCCTGTGAGGAGGCCTCCTGTCTCCATCTCCCACTCAGTGTGTCTCTTTCCTTGGCCCTTCTGTCTGTCACCCTGTCTCTCTCGCTCTCTCTCTCTCTCTCTCTCTCTCTCACACACACACACACACACACACACACTCTGGAAGCAGATGTCTTTCTGTCTATCTCTCTGCTCATCCATCTCTCCTTCACCTTTGAGACTCTACTGGCCTGTGAGGAGGCCTCCTGTCTCCATCTCCCACTCAGTGTGTCTCTTTCCTTGGCCCTTCTGTCTGTCACCCTGTCTCTCTCGCTCTCTCTCTCTCTCTCTCTCTCTCTCTCACAAACACACACACACAGACACACACTCACTCCTCTCTTCCCCCCTCCCACCCCAGCCACCTCACTCTGGGCTGCAAGTCACCCAGTCCATGGCAGCCTCGAGACTGGGCGGTCACAGGTTCTCTCATCTCCCATCTAACTTCCCGTGGATGTAAGAGTGGATTCCCACATCCCCCTTGAAGTGAGTGCACGTCTTCAGGGTGTGTGCAGGGCAGAGGCTGAGAGAAGGCCCAGGAGGCCACAGGGTCTTAGGAGGCTGCGCTGGGAGCCAAGCAAGAGAGCAGATGTCAAAGGAGGGCAGGTGCTCCGAGAAGAGGAGGAAGCAGCCTTCGGAGCAGGCAAGTGGTTCGGGGCCAGGAGGTTGCCGGGGAGGACCACGTGCCGAGGGGAGCTGAAGGCCAAGGCCGGGCGGTGGGGACAGGGAGGCAGAGGCCCCTTTGTTCGCGGCGAACCCTCCACCTGGAGACGCCTGGCCGCGAGGCAGGGCCTGAAGGCCCGGTGGGCGCGCGACCCCCCGCAACCGCTGCTCCCCCCGGCCCCCCGCAAGGCTTGCGGGTGAGGGGGATTCCGGTCTGGTGAGGCCGTCGACTGGGCTCTGACGGGGTTTGACTCGGAACGCTACTTTCACAGGCGGTCCTTTCCGGGAGCACAGCCCATGGACAAATGGACGGAGGGGTCTCTGCCCTTCCTCAGGGCGGTGCTGTACAGGTCCTGGTCCTTGAGGTGTACAAACAAGGCGCAGAGCCCTCCGACCTTGGCACTCAGTCCGAAGGGAGTCACTCGGGGGTGGGGTAGAGTGTGGTGGGGTGGGGGTGAGGTAGGGTAGGGTGGGGGTGGCGGTGGGGGTGCGGGGCGGCCAAGCGCTGCTGTGCAGAGTGGACAAAGCAGAGTGGATGGGGAACTCAGGGCGAGGCCCGCGCCCCAGCGGCGCACTTCTGAGCCTGGCCCTGTGACTGACTGACTGACTGACTGACTGACTGACTGGGAACCAGCGGGCCACAGCCGGCTCGCCACCCGCTGCCCGGTTGTCTGTGGGTCCCTGCGTGTGTTCCTCCTCGGGCCCTCCCTGAGGGTGGCTCCCCGCACAGGTGTTGTGTGTGGCCGGCCGCTCGCCATTGCCCAGTCCCACTGCATTTCCAGCTGGGGCGCTGGGCCTCTGTCAGGGTCTCTGGGGTGTCCGGTGGGGGGCGCGGGGGGCCGGGGTGTCTGCTCCCGTCTTCGCCCCTGGCTCTCTGGGCGCCCGGCTCGGCTCTGCTCGGCTAGGCTAGGCTAGGGTAGCGCGGGCGGCGGCAGCTGGGGATTCTCTGGGGATTCTCGGCCAGGCGAAGGGCTGGGTGGGGTGGCGGTGCGGGTGCCGGGTGCCCGGGGGTCGGGGGTCTTGGGGCTCGGCGAGGAGGGGCAGAGGCCAGGCCAGGCCGGGGCGGGGCTCCCGGTAGGTGGAGCCAGGTGCCCAGGGGCAGAGGTGGAGGCGGGACTCAGCCCCTGTCAGCCCCGCCTAGCCCACTCCACCCCGACCCGATCCGGCCCGGCCGAGGACCCGAGAGGGAGAGCCGGCCAGTCTCCCAGGACCCCCGCGCCGCCGCATGGACCGAGTCAGGTCGGAGCGAGAAAGCCAGCCTGGAGTTGAGTTGAGGAGCGCTGGGCAGTGCTGGGGCGGGGCGAGGGAGGCCCCCTGGGAACACCCGCTGTGTTGGCCCCCTCCACCGCTGCCCTGCCCTCCCCTGCCCTCCCCTGCCCCTGGGCTGAAGGGTGGAAGCCGGCGCAGGCTCTTGAGGCGTTCCGGGGCAGCCTCCGCCGTCTACGGCCATACCACCCTGAACGCGCCCGATCTCGTCTGATCTCGGAAGCTAAGCAGGGTCGGGCCTGGTTAGTACTTGGATGGGAGACCGCCTGGGAATACCGGGTGCTGTAGGCTTTTGCGCCCCCTTCCCACACGCACTTTTCTTGCGTGGCCCGGAAACAGTGTCCGTGACCGCCTCAGGCCGTGACCCCCGGGCCCGCGGGGGTAGGGCGCAGGGGCAGCCCTGGGCTCCCGGTGTCCCTTCAGGCCTGCGGCTGGCCTCCGGCCTCCCGCCTCCCGCCTCGCCTCCGGCGCCCAGCGCCCAGCGCCTGCAGTGAGCCACACTGGCCTGGCTCTCTCCAGGGACGCTAGGACACTCCAGGCGACCCGGCGGAGCCGAGCCTGGTCCAGGCCTCGACCAGTCCTGTGCACCCTGACCGACCCCCACCCCCCCCCACCACTCACACTCCCGGATGGGGGGTGGGGAGGCGCACACCTGCTTTTCCCCAGAACACAGGGCCCACCCGCAGGGGCCGCTCCCCACCCGTTCTTGCCACACCAGCAGAGCGTGGCCACCCAGGTCCTGGGAGTGAGAGAGTCCATCCAGCGTCTCTCCCTAGGTCCGTCCCTTGGCAACTCTGCCTCCCTTCCCAACGCCTTCCTCCTGAGGGTCCCAGCCCTGAGTCTGTCTCTTCACCCATCTCTCTCTCTTTCTCTCTCTCTCTCTCTATCTCTGTCTCTCTCTCTCTCTCTCTCTCTCTCTCTCTCACACACACACACACACACACACACACACTCTGGAAGCAGATGTCTTTCTGTCTATCTCTCTGCTCATCCATCTCTCCTTCACCTTTGTGACTCTACTGGCCTGTGAGGAGGCCTCCTGTCTCCATCTCCCACTCAGTGTGTCTCTTTCCTTGGCCCTTCTGTCTGTCACCCTGTCTCTCTCGCTCTCTCTCTCTCTCACAAACACACACACACAGACACACACTCACTCCTCTCTTCCCCCCTCCCACCCCAGCCACCTCACTCTGGGCTGCAAGTCACCCAGTCCATGGCAGCCTCGAGACTGGGCGGTCACAGGTTCTCTCATCTCCCATCTAACTTCCCGTGGATGTAAGAGTGGATTCCCACATCCCCCTTGAAGTGCGTGCACGTCTTCAGGGTGTGTGCAGGGCAGAGGCTGAGAGAAGGCCCAGGAGGCCACAGGGTCTTAGGAGGCTGCGCTGGGAGCCAAGCAAGAGAGCAGATGTCAAAGGAGGGCAGGTGCTCCGAGAAGAGGAGGAAGCAGCCTTCGGAGCAGGCAAGTGGTTCGGGGCCAGGAGGTTGCCGGGGAGGACCACGTGCCGAGGGGAGCTGAAGGCCAAGGCCGGGCGGTGGGGACAGGGAGGCAGAGGCCCCTTTGTTCGCGGCGAACCCTCCACCTGGAGACGCCTGGCCGCGAGGCAGGGCCTGAAGGCCCGGTGGGCGCGCGACCCCCCGCAACCGCTGCTCCCCCCCGCCCCCCGCAAGGCTTGCGGGTGAGGGGGCTTCCGGTCTGGTGAGGCCGTCGACTGGGCTCTGACGGGGTTTGACTCGGAACGCTACTTTCACAGGCGGTCCTTTCCGGGAGCACAGCCCATGGACAAATGGACGGAGGGGTCTGTGCCCTTCCTCAGGGCGGTGCTGTACAGGTCCTGGTCCTTGAGGTGTACAAACAAGGCGCAGAGCCCTCCGACCTTGGCACTCAGTCCGAAGGGAGTCACTCGGGGGTGGGGTAGAGTGTGGTGGGGTGGGGGTGAGGTAGGGTAGGGTGGGGGTGGCGGTGGGGGTGCGGGGCGGCCAAGCGCTGCTGTGCAGAGTGGACAAAGCAGAGTGGATGGGGAACTCAGGGCGAGGCCCGCGCCCCAGCGGCGCACTTCTGAGCCTGGCCCTGTGACTGACTGACTGACTGACTGACTGACTGACTGACTGGGAAGCAGCGGGCCACAGCCGGCTCGCCACCCGCTGCCCGGTTGTCTGTGGGTCCCTGCCTGTGTTCCTCCTCGGGCCCTCCCTGAGGGTGGCTCCCCGCACAGGTGTTGTGTGTGGCCGGCCGCTCGCCATTGCCCAGTCCCACTGCATTTCCAGCTGGGGCGCTGGGCCTCTGTCAGGGTCTCTGGGGTGTCCGGTGGGGGGCGCGGGGGGCCGGGGTGTCTGCTCCCGTCTTCGCCCCTGGCTCTCTGGGCGCCCGGCTCGGCTCTGCTCGGCTAGGCTAGGCTAGGGTAGCGCGGGCGGCGGCAGCTGGGGATTCTCTGGGGATTCTCGGCCAGGCGAAGGGCTGGGTGGGGTGGCGGTGCGGGTGCCGGGTGCCCGGGGGTCGGGGGTCTTGGGGCTCGGCGAGGAGGGGCAGAGGCCAGGCCAGGCCGGGACGGGGCTCCCGGTAGGTGGAGCCAGGTGCCCAGGGGCAGAGGTGGAGGCGGGACTCAGCCCCTGTCAGCCCCGCCTAGCCCACTCCACCCCGACCCGATCCGGCCCGGCCGAGGACCCGAGAGGGAGAGCCGGCCAGTCTCCCAGGACCCCCGCGCCGCCGCGGGGACCGAGTCAGGTCGGAGCGAGAAAGCCAGCCTGGAGTTGAGTTGAGGAGCGCTGGGCAGTGCTGGGGCGGGGCGAGGGAGGCCCCCTGGGAACACCCGCTGTGTTGGCCCCCTCCACCGCTGCCCTGCCCTCCCCTGCCCTCCCCTGCCCCTGGGCTGAAGGGTGGAAGCCGGCGCAGGCTCTTGAGGCGTTCCGGGGCAGCCTCCGCCGTCTACGGCCATACCACCCTGAACGCGCCCGATCTCGTCTGATCTCGGAAGCTAAGCAGGGTCGGGCCTGGTTAGTACTTGGATGGGAGACCGCCTGGGAATACCGGGTGCTGTAGGCTTTTGCGCCCCCTTCCCACACGCACTTTTCTTGCGTGGCCCGGAAACAGTGTCCGTGACCGCCTCAGGCCGTGACCCCCGGGCCCGCGGGGGTAGGGCGCAGGGGCAGCCCTGGGCTCCCGGTGTCCCTTCAGGCCTGCGGCTGGCCTCCCGCCTCCCGCCTCCCGCCTCGCCTCCGGCGCCCAGCGCCCAGCGCCTGCAGTGAGCCACACTGGCCTGGCTCTCTCCAGGGACGCTAGGACACTCCAGGCGACCCGGCGGAGCCGAGCCTGGTCCAGGCCTCGACCAGTCCTGTGCACCCTGACCGACCCCCACCCCCCCCCACCACTCACACTCCCGGATGGGGGGTGGGGAGGCGCACACCTGCTTTTCCCCAGAACACAGGGCCCACCCGCAGGGGCCGCTCCCCACCCGTTCTTGCCACACCAGCAGAGCGTGGCCACCCAGGTCCTGGGAGTGAGAGAGTCTATCCAGCGTCTCTCCCTAGGTCCGTCCCTTGGCAACTCTGCCTCCCTTCCCAACGCCTTCCTCCTGAGGGTCCCAGCCCTGAGTCTGTCTCTTCACCCATCTCTCTCTCTTTCTCTCTCTCTCTCTCTATCTCTGTCTCTCTCTCTCTCTCTCTCTCTCTCTCTCTCTCTCTCACACACACACACACACACACACACACTCTGGAAGCAGATGTCTTTCTGTCTATCTCTCTGCTCATCCATCTCTCCTTCACCTTTGTGACTCTACTGGCCTGTGAGGAGGCCTCCTGTCTCCATCTCCCACTCAGTGTGTCTCTTTCCTTGGCCCTTCTGTCTGTCACCCTGTCTCTCTCGCTCTCTCTCTCTCTCACAAACACACACACACAGACACACACTCACTCCTCTCTTCCCCCCTCCCACCCCAGCCACCTCACTCTGGGCTGCAAGTCACCCAGTCCATGGCAGCCTCGAGACTGGGCGGTCACAGGTTCTCTCATCTCCCATCTAACTTCCCGTGGATGTAAGAGTGGATTCCCACATCCCCCTTGAAGTGCGTGCACGTCTTCAGGGTGTGTGCAGGGCAGAGGCTGAGAGAAGGCCCAGGAGGCCACAGGGTCTTAGGAGGCTGCGCTGGGAGCCAAGCAAGAGAGCAGATGTCAAAGGAGGGCAGGTGCTCCGAGAAGAGGAGGAAGCAGCCTTCGGAGCAGGCAAGTGGTTCGGGGCCAGGAGGTTGCCAGGGAGGACCACGTGCCGAGGGGAGCTGAAGGCCAAGGCCGGGCGGTGGGGACAGGGAGGCAGAGGCCCCTTTGTTCGCGGCGAACCCTCCACCTGGAGACGCCTGGCCGCGAGGCAGGGCCTGAAGGCCCGGTGGGCGCGCGACCCCCCGCAACCGCTGCTCCCCCCCGCCCCCCGCAAGGCTTGCGGGTGAGGGGGCTTCCGGTCTGGTGAGGCCGTCGACTGGGCTCTGACGGGGTTTGACTCGGAACGCTACTTTCACAGGCGGTCCTTTCCGGGAGCACAGCCCATGGACAAATGGACGGAGGGGTCTGTGCCCTTCCTCAGGGCGGTGCTGTACAGGTCCTGGTCCTTGAGGTGTACAAACAAGGCGCAGAGCCCTCCGACCTTGGCACTCAGTCCGAAGGGAGTCACTCGGGGGTGGGGTAGAGTGTGGTGGGGTGGGGGTGAGGTAGGGTAGGGTGGGGGTGGCGGTGGGGGTGCGGGGCGGCCAAGCGCTGCTGTGCAGAGTGGACAAAGCAGAGTGGATGGGGAACTCAGGGCGAGGCCCGCGCCCCAGCGGCGCACTTCTGAGCCTGGCCCTGTGACTGACTGACTGACTGACTGACTGACTGACTGACTGGGAAGCAGCGGGCCACAGCCGGCTCGCCACCCGCTGCCCGGTTGTCTGTGGGTCCCTGCCTGTGTTCCTCCTCGGGCCCTCCCTGAGGGTGGCTCCCCGCACAGGTGTTGTGTGTGGCCGGCCGCTCGCCATTGCCCAGTCCCACTGCATTTCCAGCTGGGGCGCTGGGCCTCTGTCAGGGTCTCTGGGGTGTCCGGTGGGGGGCGCGGGGGGCCGGGGTGTCTGCTCCCGTCTTCGCCCCTGGCTCTCTGGGCGCCCGGCTCGGCTCTGCTCGGCTAGGCTAGGCTAGGGTAGCGCGGGCGGCGGCAGCTGGGGATTCTCTGGGGATTCTCGGCCAGGCGAAGGGCTGGGTGGGGTGGCGGTGCGGGTGCCGGGTGCCCGGGGGTCGGGGGTCTTGGGGCTCGGCGAGGAGGGGCAGAGGCCAGGCCAGGCCGGGACGGGGCTCCCGGTAGGTGGAGCCAGGTGCCCAGGGGCAGAGGTGGAGGCGGGACTCAGCCCCTGTCAGCCCCGCCTAGCCCACTCCACCCCGACCCGATCCGGCCCGGCCGAGGACCCGAGAGGGAGAGCCGGCCAGTCTCCCAGGACCCCCGCGCCGCCGCGGGGACCGAGTCAGGTCGGAGCGAGAAAGCCAGCCTGGAGTTGAGTTGAGGAGCGCTGGGCAGTGCTGGGGCGGGGCGAGGGAGGCCCCCTGGGAACACCCGCTGTGTTGGCCCCCTCCACCGCTGCCCTGCCCTCCCCTGCCCTCCCCTGCCCCTGGGCTGAAGGGTGGAAGCCGGCGCAGGCTCTTGAGGCGTTCCGGGGCAGCCTCCGCCGTCTACGGCCATACCACCCTGAACGCGCCCGATCTCGTCTGATCTCGGAAGCTAAGCAGGGTCGGGCCTGGTTAGTACTTGGATGGGAGACCGCCTGGGA
>NW_027515082.1:0-50000 GCF_048772815.1 Callospermophilus lateralis | reverse complement strand
GCCCGGGGGTCGGGGGTCTTGGGGCTCGGCGAGGAGGGGCAGAGGCCAGGCCAGGCCGGGGCGGGGCTCCCGGTAGGTGGAGCCAGGTGCCCAGGGGCAGAGGTGGAGGCGGGACTCAGCCCCTGTCAGCCCCGCCTAGCCCACTCCACCCCGACCCGATCCGGCCCGGCCGAGGACCCGAGAGGGAGAGCCGGCCAGTCTCCCAGGACCCCCGCGCCGCCGCATGGACCGAGTCAGGTCGGAGCGAGAAAGCCAGCCTGGAGTTGAGTTGAGGAGCGCTGGGCAGTGCTGGGGCGGGGCGAGGGAGGCCCCCTGGGAACACCCGCTGTGTTGGCCCCCTCCACCGCTGCCCTGCCCTCCCCTGCCCTCCCCTGCCCCTGGGCTGAAGGGTGGAAGCCGGCGCAGGCTCTTGAGGCGTTCCGGGGCAGCCTCCGCCGTCTACGGCCATACCACCCTGAACGCGCCCGATCTCGTCTGATCTCGGAAGCTAAGCAGGGTCGGGCCTGGTTAGTACTTGGATGGGAGACCGCCTGGGAATACCGGGTGCTGTAGGCTTTTGCGCCCCCTTCCCACACGCACTTTTCTTGCGTGGCCCGGAAACAGTGTCCGTGACCGCCTCAGGCCGTGACCCCCGGGCCCGCGGGGGTAGGGCGCAGGGGCAGCCCTGGGCTCCCGGTGTCCCTTCAGGCCTGCGGCTGGCCTCCGGCCTCCCGCCTCCCGCCTCGCCTCCGGCGCCCAGCGCCCAGCGCCTGCAGTGAGCCACACTGGCCTGGCTCTCTCCAGGGACGCTAGGACACTCCAGGCGACCCGGCGGAGCCGAGCCTGGTCCAGGCCTCGACCAGTCCTGTGCACCCTGACCGACCCCCACCCCCCCCCACCACTCACACTCCCGGATGGGGGGTGGGGAGGCGCACACCTGCTTTTCCCCAGAACACAGGGCCCACCCGCAGGGGCCGCTCCCCACCCGTTCTTGCCACACCAGCAGAGCGTGGCCACCCAGGTCCTGGGAGTGAGAGAGTCCATCCAGCGTCTCTCCCTAGGTCCGTCCCTTGGCAACTCTGCCTCCCTTCCCAACGCCTTCCTCCTGAGGGTCCCAGCCCTGAGTCTGTCTCTTCACCCATCTCTCTCTCTTTCTCTCTCTCTCTCTCTATCTCTGTCTCTCTCTCTCTCTCTCTCTCTCTCTCTCTCACACACACACACACACACACACACACACTCTGGAAGCAGATGTCTTTCTGTCTATCTCTCTGCTCATCCATCTCTCCTTCACCTTTGTGACTCTACTGGCCTGTGAGGAGGCCTCCTGTCTCCATCTCCCACTCAGTGTGTCTCTTTCCTTGGCCCTTCTGTCTGTCACCCTGTCTCTCTCGCTCTCTCTCTCTCTCTCTCTCTCTCTCTCACAAACACACACACACAGACACACACTCACTCCTCTCTTCCCCCCTCCCACCCCAGCCACCTCACTCTGGGCTGCAAGTCACCCAGTCCATGGCAGCCTCGAGACTGGGCGGTCACAGGTTCTCTCATCTCCCATCTAACTTCCCGTGGATGTAAGAGTGGATTCCCACATCCCCCTTGAAGTGAGTGCACGTCTTCAGGGTGTGTGCAGGGCAGAGGCTGAGAGAAGGCCCAGGAGGCCACAGGGTCTTAGGAGGCTGCGCTGGGAGCCAAGCAAGAGAGCAGATGTCAAAGGAGGGCAGGTGCTCCGAGAAGAGGAGGAAGCAGCCTTCGGAGCAGGCAAGTGGTTCGGGGCCAGGAGGTTGCCGGGGAGGACCACGTGCCGAGGGGAGCTGAAGGCCAAGGCCGGGCGGTGGGGACAGGGAGGCAGAGGCCCCTTTGTTCGCGGCGAACCCTCCACCTGGAGACGCCTGGCCGCGAGGCAGGGCCTGAAGGCCCGGTGGGCGCGCGACCCCCCCGCAACCGCTGCTCCCCCCCGCCCCCCGCAAGGCTTGCGGGTGAGGGGGCTTCCGGTCTGGTGAGGCCGTCGACTGGGCTCTGACGGGGTTTGACTCGGAACGCTACTTTCACAGGCGGTCCTTTCCGGGAGCACAGCCCATGGACAAATGGACGGAGGGGTCTGTGCCCTTCCTCAGGGCGGTGCTGTACAGGTCCTGGTCCTTGAGGTGTACAAACAAGGCGCAGAGCCCTCCGACCTTGGCACTCAGTCCGAAGGGAGTCACTCGGGGGTGGGGTAGAGTGTGGTGGGGTGGGGGTGAGGTAGGGTAGGGTGGGGGTGGCGGTGGGGGTGCGGGGCGGCCAAGCGCTGCTGTGCAGAGTGGACAAAGCAGAGTGGATGGGGAACTCAGGGCGAGGCCCGCGCCCCAGCGGCGCACTTCTGAGCCTGGCCCTGTGACTGACTGACTGACTGACTGACTGACTGACTGACTGGGAACCAGCGGGCCACAGCCGGCTCGCCACCCGCTGCCCGGTTGTCTGTGGGTCCCTGCGTGTGTTCCTCCTCGGGCCCTCCCTGAGGGTGGCTCCCCGCACAGGTGTTGTGTGTGGCCGGCCACTCGCCATTGCCCAGTCCCACTGCATTTCCAGCTGGGGCGCTGGGCCTCTGTCAGGGTCTCTGGGGTGTCCGGTGGGGGGCGCGGGGGGCCGGGGTGTCTGCTCCCGTCTTCGCCCCTGGCTCTCTGGGCGCCCGGCTCGGCTCTGCTCGGCTAGGCTAGGCTAGGGTAGCGCGGGCGGCGGCAGCTGGGGATTCTCTGGGGATTCTCGGCCAGGCGAAGGGCTGGGTGGGGTGGCGGTGCGGTTGCCGGGTGCCCGGGGGTCGGGGGTCTTGGGGCTCGGCGAGGAGGGGCAGAGGCCAGGCCAGGCCGGGGCGGGGCTCCCGGTAGGTGGAGCCAGGTGCCCAGGGGCAGAGGTGGAGGCGGGACTCAGCCCCTGTCAGCCCCGCCTAGCCCACTCCACCCCGACCCGATCCGGCCCGGCCGAGGACCCGAGAGGGAGAGCCGGCCAGTCTCCCAGGACCCCCGCGCCGCCGCATGGACCGAGTCAGGTCGGAGCGAGAAAGCCAGCCTGGAGTTGAGTTGAGGAGCGCTGGGCAGTGCTGGGGCGGGGCGAGGGAGGCCCCCTGGGAACACCCGCTGTGTTGGCCCCCTCCACCGCTGCCCTGCCCTCCCCTGCCCTCCCCTGCCCCTGGGCTGAAGGGTGGAAGCCGGCGCAGGCTCTTGAGGCGTTCCGGGGCAGCCTCCGCCGTCTACGGCCATACCACCCTGAACGCGCCCGATCTCGTCTGATCTCGGAAGCTAAGCAGGGTCGGGCCTGGTTAGTACTTGGATGGGAGACCGCCTGGGAATACCGGGTGCTGTAGGCTTTTGCGCCCCCTTCCCACACGCACTTTTCTTGCGTGGCCCGGAAACAGTGTCCGTGACCGCCTCAGGCCGTGACCCCCGGGCCCGCGGGGGTAGGGCGCAGGGGCAGCCCTGGGCTCCCGGTGTCCCTTCAGGCCTGCGGCTGGCCTCCCGACTCCCGCCTCCCGCCTCGCCTCCGGCGCCCAGCGCCCAGCGCCTGCAGTGAGCCACACTGGCCTGGCTCTCTCCAGGGACGCTAGGACACTCCAGGCGACCCGGC
The DNA here is from genome assembly GCF_048772815.1 of Callospermophilus lateralis. Taxonomy (NCBI): domain Eukaryota; kingdom Metazoa; phylum Chordata; class Mammalia; order Rodentia; family Sciuridae; genus Callospermophilus; species Callospermophilus lateralis. The sequence goes on along the minus strand of NW_027515082.1, from coordinate 46,424 downwards.
GGAGCCGAGCCTGGTCCAGGCCTCGACCAGTCCTGTGCACCCTGACCGACCCCCACCCCCCCCCACCACTCACACTCCCGGATGGGGGGTGGGGAGGCGCACACCTGCTTTTCCCCAGAACACAGGGCCCACCCGCAGGGGCCGCTCCCCACCCGTTCTTGCCACACCAGCAGAGCGTGGCCACCCAGGTCCTGGGAGTGAGAGAGTCCATCCAGCGTCTCTCCCTAGGTCCGTCCCTTGGCAACTCTGCCTCCCTTCCCAACGCCTTCCTCCTGAGGGTCCCAGCCCTGAGTCTGTCTCTTCACCCATCTCTCTCTCTTTCTCTCTCTCTCTCTCTATCTCTGTCTCTCTCTCTCTCTCTCTCTCTCACACACACACACACACACACACACACTCTGGAAGCAGATGTCTTTCTGTCTATCTCTCTGCTCATCCATCTCTCCTTCACCTTTGTGACTCTACTGGCCTGTGAGGAGGCCTCCTGTCTCCATCTCCCACTCAGTGTGTCTCTTTCCTTGGCCCTTCTGTCTGTCACCCTGTCTCTCTCGCTCTCTCTCTCTCTCTCTCTCTCTCTCTCACACACACACACACACACACACACTCTGGAAGCAGATGTCTTTCTGTCTATCTCTCTGCTCATCCATCTCTCCTTCACCTTTGAGACTCTACTGGCCTGTGAGGAGGCCTCCTGTCTCCATCTCCCACTCAGTGTGTCTCTTTCCTTGGCCCTTCTGTCTGTCACCCTGTCTCTCTCGCTCTCTCTCTCTCTCTCTCTCTCTCTCTCACAAACACACACACAGACACACACTCACTCCTCTCTTCCCCCCTCCCACCCCAGCCACCTCACTCTGGGCTGCAAGTCACCCAGTCCATGGCAGCCTCGAGACTGGGCGGTCACAGGTTCTCTCATCTCCCATCTAACTTCCCGTGGATGTAAGAGTGGATTCCCACATCCCCCTTGAAGTGAGTGCACGTCTTCAGGGTGTGTGCAGGGCAGAGGCTGAGAGAAGGCCCAGGAGGCCACAGGGTCTTAGGAGGCTGCGCTGGGAGCCAAGCAAGAGAGCAGATGTCAAAGGAGGGCAGGTGCTCCGAGAAGAGGAGGAAGCAGCCTTCGGAGCAGGCAAGTGGTTCGGGGCCAGGAGGTTGCCGGGGAGGACCACGTGCCGAGGGGAGCTGAAGGCCAAGGCCGGGCGGTGGGGACAGGGAGGCAGAGGCCCCTTTGTTCGCGGCGAACCCTCCACCTGGAGACGCCTGGCCGCGAGGCAGGGCCTGAAGGCCCGGTGGGCGCGCGACCCCCCGCAACCGCTGCTCCCCCCGGCCCCCCGCAAGGCTTGCGGGTGAGGGGGATTCCGGTCTGGTGAGGCCGTCGACTGGGCTCTGACGGGGTTTGACTCGGAACGCTACTTTCACAGGCGGTCCTTTCCGGGAGCACAGCCCATGGACAAATGGACGGAGGGGTCTCTGCCCTTCCTCAGGGCGGTGCTGTACAGGTCCTGGTCCTTGAGGTGTACAAACAAGGCGCAGAGCCCTCCGACCTTGGCACTCAGTCCGAAGGGAGTCACTCGGGGGTGGGGTAGAGTGTGGTGGGGTGGGGGTGAGGTAGGGTAGGGTGGGGGTGGCGGTGGGGGTGCGGGGCGGCCAAGCGCTGCTGTGCAGAGTGGACAAAGCAGAGTGGATGGGGAACTCAGGGCGAGGCCCGCGCCCCAGCGGCGCACTTCTGAGCCTGGCCCTGTGACTGACTGACTGACTGACTGACTGACTGGGAACCAGCGGGCCACAGCCGGCTCGCCACCCGCTGCCCGGTTGTCTGTGGGTCCCTGCGTGTGTTCCTCCTCGGGCCCTCCCTGAGGGTGGCTCCCCGCACAGGTGTTGTGTGTGGCCGGCCACTCGCCATTGCCCAGTCCCACTGCATTTCCAGCTGGGGCGCTGGGCCTCTGTCAGGGTCTCTGGGGTGTCCGGTGGGGGGCGCGGGGGGCCGGGGTGTCTGCTCCCGTCTTCGCCCCTGGCTCTCTGGGCGCCCGGCTCGGCTCTGCTCGGCTAGGCTAGGCTAGGGTAGCGCGGGCGGCGGCAGCTGGGGATTCTCTGGGGATTCTCGGCCAGGCGAAGGGCTGGGTGGGGTGGCGGTGCGGTTGCCGGGTGCCCGGGGGTCGGGGGTCTTGGGGCTCGGCGAGGAGGGGCAGAGGCCAGGCCAGGCCGGGGCGGGGCTCCCGGTAGGTGGAGCCAGGTGCCCAGGGGCAGAGGTGGAGGCGGGACTCAGCCCCTGTCAGCCCCGCCTAGCCCACTCCACCCCGACCCGATCCGGCCCGGCCGAGGACCCGAGAGGGAGAGCCGGCCAGTCTCCCAGGACCCCCGCGCCGCCGCATGGACCGAGTCAGGTCGGAGCGAGAAAGCCAGCCTGGAGTTGAGTTGAGGAGCGCTGGGCAGTGCTGGGGCGGGGCGAGGGAGGCCCCCTGGGAACACCCGCTGTGTTGGCCCCCTCCACCGCTGCCCTGCCCTCCCCTGCCCTCCCCTGCCCCTGGGCTGAAGGGTGGAAGCCGGCGCAGGCTCTTGAGGCGTTCCGGGGCAGCCTCCGCCGTCTACGGCCATACCACCCTGAACGCGCCCGATCTCGTCTGATCTCGGAAGCTAAGCAGGGTCGGGCCTGGTTAGTACTTGGATGGGAGACCGCCTGGGAATACCGGGTGCTGTAGGCTTTTGCGCCCCCTTCCCACACGCACTTTTCTTGCGTGGCCCGGAAACAGTGTCCGTGACCGCCTCAGGCCGTGACCCCCGGGCCCGCGGGGGTAGGGCGCAGGGGCAGCCCTGGGCTCCCGGTGTCCCTTCAGGCCTGCGGCTGGCCTCCGGCCTCCCGCCTCCCGCCTCGCCTCCGGCGCCCAGCGCCCAGCGCCTGCAGTGAGCCACACTGGCCTGGCTCTCTCCAGGGACGCTAGGACACTCCAGGCGACCCGGCGGAGCCGAGCCTGGTCCAGGCCTCGACCAGTCCTGTGCACCCTGACCGACCCCCACCCCCCCCCACCACTCACACTCCCGGATGGGGGGTGGGGAGGCGCACACCTGCTTTTCCCCAGAACACAGGGCCCACCCGCAGGGGCCGCTCCCCACCCGTTCTTGCCACACCAGCAGAGCGTGGCCACCCAGGTCCTGGGAGTGAGAGAGTCCATCCAGCGTCTCTCCCTAGGTCCGTCCCTTGGCAACTCTGCCTCCCTTCCCAACGCCTTCCTCCTGAGGGTCCCAGCCCTGAGTCTGTCTCTTCACCCATCTCTCTCTCTTTCTCTCTCTCTCTCTCTATCTCTGTCTCTCTCTCTCTCTCTCTCTCTCTCTCTCACACACACACACACACACACACACACACTCTGGAAGCAGATGTCTTTCTGTCTATCTCTCTGCTCATCCATCTCTCCTTCACCTTTGTGACTCTACTGGCCTGTGAGGAGGCCTCCTGTCTCCATCTCCCACTCAGTGTGTCTCTTTCCTTGGCCCTTCTGTCTGTCACCCTGTCTCTCTCGCTCTCTCTCTCTCTCTCTCTCTCTCTCTCACAAACACACACACACAGACACACACTCACTCCTCTCTTCCCCCCTCCCACCCCAGCCACCTCACTCTGGGCTGCAAGTCACCCAGTCCATGGCAGCCTCGAGACTGGGCGGTCACAGGTTCTCTCATCTCCCATCTAACTTCCCGTGGATGTAAGAGTGGATTCCCACATCCCCCTTGAAGTGAGTGCACGTCTTCAGGGTGTGTGCAGGGCAGAGGCTGAGAGAAGGCCCAGGAGGCCACAGGGTCTTAGGAGGCTGCGCTGGGAGCCAAGCAAGAGAGCAGATGTCAAAGGAGGGCAGGTGCTCCGAGAAGAGGAGGAAGCAGCCTTCGGAGCAGGCAAGTGGTTCGGGGCCAGGAGGTTGCCGGGGAGGACCACGTGCCGAGGGGAGCTGAAGGCCAAGGCCGGGCGGTGGGGACAGGGAGGCAGAGGCCCCTTTGTTCGCGGCGAACCCTCCACCTGGAGACGCCTGGCCGCGAGGCAGGGCCTGAAGGCCCGGTGGGCGCGCGACCCCCCCGCAACCGCTGCTCCCCCCCGCCCCCCGCAAGGCTTGCGGGTGAGGGGGCTTCCGGTCTGGTGAGGCCGTCGACTGGGCTCTGACGGGGTTTGACTCGGAACGCTACTTTCACAGGCGGTCCTTTCCGGGAGCACAGCCCATGGACAAATGGACGGAGGGGTCTGTGCCCTTCCTCAGGGCGGTGCTGTACAGGTCCTGGTCCTTGAGGTGTACAAACAAGGCGCAGAGCCCTCCGACCTTGGCACTCAGTCCGAAGGGAGTCACTCGGGGGTGGGGTAGAGTGTGGTGGGGTGGGGGTGAGGTAGGGTAGGGTGGGGGTGGCGGTGGGGGTGCGGGGCGGCCAAGCGCTGCTGTGCAGAGTGGACAAAGCAGAGTGGATGGGGAACTCAGGGCGAGGCCCGCGCCCCAGCGGCGCACTTCTGAGCCTGGCCCTGTGACTGACTGACTGACTGACTGACTGACTGACTGGGAACCAGCGGGCCACAGCCGGCTCGCCACCCGCTGCCCGGTTGTCTGTGGGTCCCTGCCTGTGTTCCTCCTCGGGCCCTCCCTGAGGGTGGCTCCCCGCACAGGTGTTGTGTGTGGCCGGCCGCTCGCCATTGCCCAGTCCCACTGCATTTCCAGCTGGGGCGCTGGGCCTCTGTCAGGGTCTCTGGGGTGTCCGGTGGGGGGCGCGGGGGGCCGGGGTGTCTGCTCCCGTCTTCGCCCCTGGCTCTCTGGGCGCCCGGCTCGGCTCTGCTCGGCTAGGCTAGGCTAGGGTAGCGCGGGCGGCGGCAGCTGGGGATTCTCTGGGGATTCTCGGCCAGGCGAAGGGCTGGGTGGGGTGGCGGTGCGGGTGCCGGGTGCCCGGGGGTCGGGGGTCTTGGGGCTCGGCGAGGAGGGGCAGAGGCCAGGCCAGGCCGGGACGGGGCTCCCGGTAGGTGGAGCCAGGTGCCCAGGGGCAGAGGTGGAGGCGGGACTCAGCCCCTGTCAGCCCCGCCTAGCCCACTCCACCCCGACCCGATCCGGCCCGGCCGAGGACCCGAGAGGGAGAGCCGGCCAGTCTCCCAGGACCCCCGCGCCGCCGCGGGGACCGAGTCAGGTCGGAGCGAGAAAGCCAGCCTGGAGTTGAGTTGAGGAGCGCTGGGCAGTGCTGGGGCGGGGCGAGGGAGGCCCCCTGGGAACACCCGCTGTGTTGGCCCCCTCCACCGCTGCCCTGCCCTCCCCTGCCCTCCCCTGCCCCTGGGCTGAAGGGTGGAAGCCGGCGCAGGCTCTTGAGGCGTTCCGGGGCAGCCTCCGCCGTCTACGGCCATACCACCCTGAACGCGCCCGATCTCGTCTGATCTCGGAAGCTAAGCAGGGTCGGGCCTGGTTAGTACTTGGATGGGAGACCGCCTGGGAATACCGGGTGCTGTAGGCTTTTGCGCCCCCTTCCCACACGCACTTTTCTTGCGTGGCCCGGAAACAGTGTCCGTGACCGCCTCAGGCCGTGACCCCCGGGCCCGCGGGGGTAGGGCGCAGGGGCAGCCCTGGGCTCCCGGTGTCCCTTCAGGCCTGCGGCTGGCCTCCCGCCTCCCGCCTCCCGCCTCGCCTCCGGCGCCCAGCGCCCAGCGCCTGCAGTGAGCCACACTGGCCTGGCTCTCTCCAGGGACGCTAGGACACTCCAGGCGACCCGGCGGAGCCGAGCCTGGTCCAGGCCTCGACCAGTCCTGTGCACCCTGACCGACCCCCACCCCCCCCCACCACTCACACTCCCGGATGGGGGGTGGGGAGGCGCACACCTGCTTTTCCCCAGAACACAGGGCCCACCCGCAGGGGCCGCTCCCCACCCGTTCTTGCCACACCAGCAGAGCGTGGCCACCCAGGTCCTGGGAGTGAGAGAGTCTATCCAGCGTCTCTCCCTAGGTCCGTCCCTTGGCAACTCTGCCTCCCTTCCCAACGCCTTCCTCCTGAGGGTCCCAGCCCTGAGTCTGTCTCTTCACCCATCTCTCTCTCTTTCTCTCTCTCTCTCTCTATCTCTGTCTCTCTCTCTCTCTCTCTCTCTCTCTCTCTCTCTCACACACACACACACACACACACACACTCTGGAAGCAGATGTCTTTCTGTCTATCTCTCTGCTCATCCATCTCTCCTTCACCTTTGTGACTCTACTGGCCTGTGAGGAGGCCTCCTGTCTCCATCTCCCACTCAGTGTGTCTCTTTCCTTGGCCCTTCTGTCTGTCACCCTGTCTCTCTCGCTCTCTCTCTCTCTCTCTCTCTCTCTCTCTCACAAACACACACACACAGACACACACTCACTCCTCTCTTCCCCCCTCCCACCCCAGCCACCTCACTCTGGGCTGCAAGTCACCCAGTCCATGGCAGCCTCGAGACTGGGCGGTCACAGGTTCTCTCATCTCCCATCTAACTTCCCGTGGATGTAAGAGTGGATTCCCACATCCCCCTTGAAGTGAGTGCACGTCTTCAGGGTGTGTGCAGGGCAGAGGCTGAGAGAAGGCCCAGGAGGCCACAGGGTCTTAGGAGGCTGCGCTGGGAGCCAAGCAAGAGAGCAGATGTCAAAGGAGGGCAGGTGCTCCGAGAAGAGGAGGAAGCAGCCTTCGGAGCAGGCAAGTGGTTCGGGGCCAGGAGGTTGCCGGGGAGGACCACGTGCCGAGGGGAGCTGAAGGCCAAGGCCGGGCGGTGGGGACAGGGAGGCAGAGGCCCCTTTGTTCGCGGCGAACCCTCCACCTGGAGACGCCTGGCCGCGAGGCAGGGCCTGAAGGCCCGGTGGGCGCGCGACCCCCCCGCAACCGCTGCTCCCCCCCGCCCCCCGCAAGGCTTGCGGGTGAGGGGGCTTCCGGTCTGGTGAGGCCGTCGACTGGGCTCTGACGGGGTTTGACTCGGAACGCTACTTTCACAGGCGGTCCTTTCCGGGAGCACAGCCCATGGACAAATGGACGGAGGGGTCTGTGCCCTTCCTCAGGGCGGTGCTGTACAGGTCCTGGTCCTTGAGGTGTACAAACAAGGCGCAGAGCCCTCCGACCTTGGCACTCAGTCCGAAGGGAGTCACTCGGGGGTGGGGTAGAGTGTGGTGGGGTGGGGGTGAGGTAGGGTAGGGTGGGGGTGGCGGTGGGGGTGCGGGGCGGCCAAGCGCTGCTGTGCAGAGTGGACAAAGCAGAGTGGATGGGGAACTCAGGGCGAGGCCCGCGCCCCAGCGGCGCACTTCTGAGCCTGGCCCTGTGACTGACTGACTGACTGACTGACTGACTGACTGACTGGGAACCAGCGGGCCACAGCCGGCTCGCCACCCGCTGCCCGGTTGTCTGTGGGTCCCTGCGTGTGTTCCTCCTCGGGCCCTCCCTGAGGGTGGCTCCCCGCACAGGTGTTGTGTGTGGCCGGCCACTCGCCATTGCCCAGTCCCACTGCATTTCCAGCTGGGGCGCTGGGCCTCTGTCAGGGTCTCTGGGGTGTCCGGTGGGGGGCGCGGGGGGCCGGGGTGTCTGCTCCCGTCTTCGCCCCTGGCTCTCTGGGCGCCCGGCTCGGCTCTGCTCGGCTAGGCTAGGCTAGGGTAGCGCGGGCGGCGGCAGCTGGGGATTCTCTGGGGATTCTCGGCCAGGCGAAGGGCTGGGTGGGGTGGCGGTGCGGTTGCCGGGTGCCCGGGGGTCGGGGGTCTTGGGGCTCGGCGAGGAGGGGCAGAGGCCAGGCCAGGCCGGGGCGGGGCTCCCGGTAGGTGGAGCCAGGTGCCCAGGGGCAGAGGTGGAGGCGGGACTCAGCCCCTGTCAGCCCCGCCTAGCCCACTCCACCCCGACCCGATCCGGCCCGGCCGAGGACCCGAGAGGGAGAGCCGGCCAGTCTCCCAGGACCCCCGCGCCGCCGCATGGACCGAGTCAGGTCGGAGCGAGAAAGCCAGCCTGGAGTTGAGTTGAGGAGCGCTGGGCAGTGCTGGGGCGGGGCGAGGGAGGCCCCCTGGGAACACCCGCTGTGTTGGCCCCCTCCACCGCTGCCCTGCCCTCCCCTGCCCTCCCCTGCCCCTGGGCTGAAGGGTGGAAGCCGGCGCAGGCTCTTGAGGCGTTCCGGGGCAGCCTCCGCCGTCTACAGCCATACCACCCTGAACGCGCCCGATCTCGTCTGATCTCGGAAGCTAAGCAGGGTCGGGCCTGGTTAGTACTTGGATGGGAGACCGCCTGGGAATACCGGGTGCTGTAGGCTTTTGCGCCCCCTTCCCACACGCACTTTTCTTGCGTGGCCCGGAAACAGTGTCCGTGACCGCCTCAGGCCGTGACCCCCGGGCCCGCGGGGGTAGGGCGCAGGGGCAGCCCTGGGCTCCCGGTGTCCCTTCAGGCCTGCGGCTGGCCTCCCGCCTCCCGCCTCCCGCCTCGCCTCCGGCGCCCAGCGCCCAGCGCCTGCAGTGAGCCACACTGGCCTGGCTCTCTCCAGGGACGCTAGGACACTCCAGGCGACCCGGCGGAGCCGAGCCTGGTCCAGGCCTCGACCAGTCCTGTGCACCCTGACCGACCCCCACCCCCCCCCACCACTCACACTCCCGGATGGGGGGTGGGGAGGCGCACACCTGCTTTTCCCCAGAACACAGGGCCCACCCGCAGGGGCCGCTCCCCACCCGTTCTTGCCACACCAGCAGAGCGTGGCCACCCAGGTCCTGGGAGTGAGAGAGTCCATCCAGCGTCTCTCCCTAGGTCCGTCCCTTGGCAACTCTGCCTCCCTTCCCAACGCCTTCCTCCTGAGGGTCCCAGCCCTGAGTCTGTCTCTTCACCCATCTCTCTCTCTTTCTCTCTCTCTCTCTCTATCTCTGTCTCTCTCTCTCTCTCTCTCTCTCTCTCTCACACACACACACACACACACACTCTGGAAGCAGATGTCTTTCTGTCTATCTCTCTGCTCATCCATCTCTCCTTCACCTTTGTGACTCTACTGGCCTGTGAGGAGGCCTCCTGTCTCCATCTCCCACTCAGTGTGTCTCTTTCCTTGGCCCTTCTGTCTGTCACCCTGTCTCTCTCGCTCTCTCTCTCTCTCTCTCTCTCTCTCTCACACACACACACACACACACACACTCTGGAAGCAGATGTCTTTCTGTCTATCTCTCTGCTCATCCATCTCTCCTTCACCTTTGAGACTCTACTGGCCTGTGAGGAGGCCTCCTGTCTCCATCTCCCACTCAGTGTGTCTCTTTCCTTGGCCCTTCTGTCTGTCAGCCTGTCTCTCTCGCTCTCTCTCTCTCTCTCTCTCTCTCTCTCACAAACACACACACACAGACACACACTCACTCCTCTCTTCCCCCCTCCCACCCCAGCCACCTCACTCTGGGCTGCAAGTCACCCAGTCCATGGCAGCCTCGAGACTGGGCGGTCACAGGTTCTCTCATCTCCCATCTAACTTCCCGTGGATGTAAGAGTGGATTCCCACATCCCCCTTGAAGTGAGTGCACGTCTTCAGGGTGTGTGCAGGGCAGAGGCTGAGAGAAGGCCCAGGAGGCCACAGGGTCTTAGGAGGCTGCGCTGGGAGCCAAGCAAGAGAGCAGATGTCAAAGGAGGGCAGGTGCTCCGAGAAGAGGAGGAAGCAGCCTTCGGAGCAGGCAAGTGGTTCGGGGCCAGGAGGTTGCCGGGGAGGACCACGTGCCGAGGGGAGCTGAAGGCCAAGGCCGGGCGGTGGGGACAGGGAGGCAGAGGCCCCTTTGTTCGCGGGGAACCCTCCACCTGGAGACGCCTGGCCGCGAGGCAGGGCCTGAAGGCCCGGTGGGCGCGCGACCCCCCGCAACCGCTGCTCCCCCCGGCCCCCCGCAAGGCTTGCGGGTGAGGGGGATTCCGGTCTGGTGAGGCCGTCGACTGGGCTCTGACGGGGTTTGACTCGGAACGCTACTTTCACAGGCGGTCCTTTCCGGGAGCACAGCCCATGGACAAATGGACGGAGGGGTCTCTGCCCTTCCTCAGGGCGGTGCTGTACAGGTCCTGGTCCTTGAGGTGTACAAACAAGGCGCAGAGCCCTCCGACCTTGGCACTCAGTCCGAAGGGAGTCACTCGGGGGTGGGGTAGAGTGTGGTGGGGTGGGGGTGAGGTAGGGTAGGGTGGGGGTGGCGGTGGGGGTGCGGGGCGGCCAAGCGCTGCTGTGCAGAGTGGACAAAGCAGAGTGGATGGGGAACTCAGGGCGAGGCCCGCGCCCCAGCGGCGCACTTCTGAGCCTGGCCCTGTGACTGACTGACTGACTGACTGACTGACTGACTGGGAACCAGCGGGCCACAGCCGGCTCGCCACCCGCTGCCCGGTTGTCTGTGGGTCCCTGCGTGTGTTCCTCCTCGGGCCCTCCCTGAGGGTGGCTCCCCGCACAGGTGTTGTGTGTGGCCGGCCACTCGCCATTGCCCAGTCCCACTGCATTTCCAGCTGGGGCGCTGGGCCTCTGTCAGGGTCTCTGGGGTGTCCGGTGGGGGGCGCGGGGGGCCGGGGTGTCTGCTCCCGTCTTCGCCCCTGGCTCTCTGGGCGCCCGGCTCGGCTCTGCTCGGCTAGGCTAGGCTAGGGTAGCGCGGGCGGCGGCAGCTGGGGATTCTCTGGGGATTCTCGGCCAGGCGAAGGGCTGGGTGGGGTGGCGGTGCGGTTGCCGGGTGCCCGGGGGTCGGGGGTCTTGGGGCTCGGCGAGGAGGGGCAGAGGCCAGGCCAGGCCGGGGCGGGGCTCCCGGTAGGTGGAGCCAGGTGCCCAGGGGCAGAGGTGGAGGCGGGACTCAGCCCCTGTCAGCCCCGCCTAGCCCACTCCACCCCGACCCGATCCGGCCCGGCCGAGGACCCGAGAGGGAGAGCCGGCCAGTCTCCCAGGACCCCCGCGCCGCCGCATGGACCGAGTCAGGTCGGAGCGAGAAAGCCAGCCTGGAGTTGAGTTGAGGAGCGCTGGGCAGTGCTGGGGCGGGGCGAGGGAGGCCCCCTGGGAACACCCGCTGTGTTGGCCCCCTCCACCGCTGCCCTGCCCTCCCCTGCCCTCCCCTGCCCCTGGGCTGAAGGGTGGAAGCCGGCGCAGGCTCTTGAGGCGTTCCGGGGCAGCCTCCGCCGTCTACGGCCATACCACCCTGAACGCGCCCGATCTCGTCTGATCTGGAAGCTAAGCAGGGTCGGGCCTGGTTAGTACTTGGATGGGAGACCGCCTGGGAATACCGGGTGCTGTAGGCTTTTGCGCCCCCTTCCCACACGCACTTTTCTTGCGTGGCCCGGAAACAGTGTCCGTGACCGCCTCAGGCCGTGACCCCCGGGCCCGCGCGGGTAGGGCGCAGGGGCAGCCCTGGGCTCCCGGTGTCCCTTCAGGCCTGCGGCTGGCCTCCCGCCTCGCCTCCGGCGCCCAGCGCCCAGCGCCTGCAGTGAGCCACACTGGCCTGGCTCTCTCCAGGGACGCTAGGACACTCCAGGCGACCCGGCGGAGCCGAGCCTGGTCCAGGCCTCGACCAGTCCTGTGCACCCTGACCGACCCCCACCCCCCCCCACCACTCACACTCCCGGATGGGGGGTGGGGAGGCGCACACCTGCTTTTCCCCAGAACACAGGGCCCACCCGCAGGGGCCGCTCCCCACCCGTTCTTGCCACACCAGCAGAGCGTGGCCACCCAGGTCCTGGGAGTGAGAGAGTCCATCCAGCGTCTCTCCCTAGGTCCGTCCCTTGGCAACTCTGCCTCCCTTCCCAACGCCTTCCTCCTGAGGGTCCCAGCCCTGAGTCTGTCTCTTCACCCATCTCTCTCTCTTTCTCTCTCTCTCTCTCTATCTCTGTCTCTCTCTCTCTCTCTCTCTCTCTCTCTCTCACACACACACACACACACACACACACTCTGGAAGCAGATGTCTTTCTGTCTATCTCTCTGCTCATCCATCTCTCCTTCACCTTTGTGACTCTACTGGCCTGTGAGGAGGCCTCCTGTCTCCATCTCCCACTCAGTGTGTCTCTTTCCTTGGCCCTTCTGTCTGTCACCCTGTCTCTCTCGCTCTCTCTCTCTCTCTCTCTCTCTCTCTCACAAACACACACACACAGACACACACTCACTCCTCTCTTCCCCCCTCCCACCCCAGCCACCTCACTCTGGGCTGCAAGTCACCCAGTCCATGGCAGCCTCGAGACTGGGCGGTCACAGGTTCTCTCATCTCCCATCTAACTTCCCGTGGATGTAAGAGTGGATTCCCACATCCCCCTTGAAGTGAGTGCACGTCTTCAGGGTGTGTGCAGGGCAGAGGCTGAGAGAAGGCCCAGGAGGCCACAGGGTCTTAGGAGGCTGCGCTGGGAGCCAAGCAAGAGAGCAGATGTCAAAGGAGGGCAGGTGCTCCGAGAAGAGGAGGAAGCAGCCTTCGGAGCAGGCAAGTGGTTCGGGGCCAGGAGGTTGCCGGGGAGGACCACGTGCCGAGGGGAGCTGAAGGCCAAGGCCGGGCGGTGGGGACAGGGAGGCAGAGGCCCCTTTGTTCGCGGCGAACCCTCCACCTGGAGACGCCTGGCCGCGAGGCAGGGCCTGAAGGCCCGGTGGGCGCGCGACCCCCCGCAACCGCTGCTCCCCCCCGCCCCCCGCAAGGCTTGCGGGTGAGGGGGCTTCCGGTCTGGTGAGGCCGTCGACTGGGCTCTGACGGGGTTTGACTCGGAACGCTACTTTCACAGGCGGTCCTTTCCGGGAGCACAGCCCATGGACAAATGGACGGAGGGGTCTGTGCCCTTCCTCAGGGCGGTGCTGTACAGGTCCTGGTCCTTGAGGTGTACAAACAAGGCGCAGAGCCCTCCGACCTTGGCACTCAGTCCGAAGGGAGTCACTCGGGGGTGGGGTAGAGTGTGGTGGGGTGGGGGTGAGGTAGGGTAGGGTGGGGGTGGCGGTGGGGGTGCGGGGCGGCCAAGCGCTGCTGTGCAGAGTGGACAAAGCAGAGTGGATGGGGAACTCAGGGCGAGGCCCGCGCCCCAGCGGCGCACTTCTGAGCCTGGCCCTGTGACTGACTGACTGACTGACTGACTGGGAACCAGCGGGCCACAGCCGGCTCGCCACCCGCTGCCCGGTTGTCTGTGGGTCCCTGCGTGTGTTCCTCCTCGGGCCCTCCCTGAGGTTGGCTCCCCGCACAGGTGTTGTGTGTGGCCGGCCGCTCGCCATTGCCCAGTCCCACTGCATTTCCAGCTGGGGCGCTGGGCCTCTGTCAGGGTCTCTGGGGTGTCCGGTGGGGGGCGCGGGGGGCCGGGGTGTCTGCTCCCGTCTTCGCCCCTGGCTCTCTGGGCGCCCGGCTCGGCTCTGCTCGGCTAGGCTAGGCTAGGGTAGCGCGGGCGGCGGCAGCTGGGGATTCTCTGGGGATTCTCGGCCAGGCGAAGGGCTGGGTGGGGTGGCGGTGCGGGTGCCGGGTGCCCGGGGGTCGGGGGTCTTGGGGCTCGGCGAGGAGGGGCAGAGGCCAGGCCAGGCCGGGGCGGGGCTCCCGGTAGGTGGAGCCAGGTGCCCAGGGGCAGAGGTGGAGGCGGGACTCAGCCCCTGTCAGCCCCGCCTAGCCCACTCCACCCCGACCCGATCCGGCCCGGCCGAGGACCCGAGAGGGAGAGCCGGCCAGTCTCCCAGGACCCCCGCGCCGCCGCGGGGACCGAGTCAGGTCGGAGCGAGAAAGCCAGCCTGGAGTTGAGTTGAGGAGCGCTGGGCAGTGCTGGGGCGGGGCGAGGGAGGCCCCCTGGGAACACCCGCTGTGTTGGCCCCCTCCACCGCTGCCCTGCCCTCCCCTGCCCTCCCCTGCCCCTGGGCTGAAGGGTGGAAGCCGGTGCAGGCTCTTGAGGCGTTCCGGGGCAGCCTCTGCCGTCTACGGCCATACCACCCTGAACGCGCCTGATCTCGGAAGCTAAGCAGGGTCGGGCCTGGTTAGTACTTGGATGGGAGACCGCCTGGGAATACCGGGTGCTGTAGGCTTTTGCGCCCCCTTCCCACACGCACTTTTCTTGCGTGGCCCGGAAACAGTGTCCGTGACCGCCTCAGGCCGTGACCCCCGGGCCCGCGGGGGTAGGGCGCAGGGGCAGCCCTGGGCTCCCGGTGTCCCTTCAGGCCTGCGGCTGGCCTCCCGCCTTCCGGCGCCCAGCGCCCAGCGCCTGCAGTGAGCCACACTGGTCTGGCTCTCTCCAGGGACGCTAGGACACTCCAGGCGACCCGGCGGAGCCGAGCCTGGTCCAGGCCTCGACCAGTCCTGTGCACCCTGACCGACCCCCACCCCCCCCCACCACTCACACTCCCGGATGGGGGGTGGGGAGGCGCACACCTGCTTTTCCCCAGAACACAGGGCCCACCCGCAGGGGCCGCTCCCCACCCGTTCTTGCCACACCAGCAGAGCGTGGCCACCCAGGTCCTGGGAGTGAGAGAGTCCATCCAGCGTCTCTCCCTAGGTCCGTCCCTTGGCAACTCTGCCTCCCTTCCCAACGCCTTCCTCCTGAGGGTCCCAGCCCTGAGTCTGTCTCTTCACCCATCTCTCTCTCTTTCTCTCTCTCTCTCTCTATCTCTGTCTCTCTCTCTCTCTCTCTCTCTCACACACACACACACACACACACACACTCTGGAAGCAGATGTCTTTCTGTCTATCTCTCTGCTCATCCATCTCTCCTTCACCTTTGTGACTCTACTGGCCTGTGAGGAGGCCTCCTGTCTCCATCTCCCACTCAGTGTGTCTCTTTCCTTGGCCCTTCTGTCTGTCACCCTGTCTCTCTCGCTCTCTCTCTCTCTCTCTCTCTCTCTCTCTCACAAACACACACACACAGACACACACTCACTCCTCTCTTCCCCCCTCCCACCCCAGCCACCTCACTCTGGGCTGCAAGTCACCCAGTCCATGGCAGCCTCGAGACTGGGCGGTCACAGGTTCTCTCATCTCCCATCTAACTTCCCGTGGATGTAAGAGTGGATTCCCACATCCCCCTTGAAGTGAGTGCACGTCTTCAGGGTGTGTGCAGGGCAGAGGCTGAGAGAAGGCCCAGGAGGCCACAGGGTCTTAGGAGGCTGCGCTGGGAGCCAAGCAAGAGAGCAGATGTCAAAGGAGGGCAGGTGCTCCGAGAAGAGGAGGAAGCAGCCTTCGGAGCAGGCAAGTGGTTCGGGGCCAGGAGGTTGCCGGGGAGGACCACGTGCCGAGGGGAGCTGAAGGCCAAGGCCGGGCGGTGGGGACAGGGAGGCAGAGGCCCCTTTGTTCGCGGCGAACCCTCCACCTGGAGACGCCTGGCCGCGAGGCAGGGCCTGAAGGCCCGGTGGGCGCGCGACCCCCCGCAACCGCTGCTCCCCCCCGCCCCCCGCAAGGCTTGCGGGTGAGGGGGCTTCCGGTCTGGTGAGGCCGTCGACTGGGCTCTGACGGGGTTTGACTCGGAACGCTACTTTCACAGGCGGTCCTTTCCGGGAGCACAGCCCATGGACAAATGGACGGAGGGGTCTGTGCCCTTCCTCAGGGCGGTGCTGTACAGGTCCTGGTCCTTGAGGTGTACAAACAAGGCGCAGAGCCCTCCGACCTTGGCACTCAGTCCGAAGGGAGTCACTCGGGGGTGGGGTAGAGTGTGGTGGGGTGGGGGTGAGGTAGGGTAGGGTGGGGGTGGCGGTGGGGGTGCGGGGCGGCCAAGCGCTGCTGTGCAGAGTGGACAAAGCAGAGTGGATGGGGAACTCAGGGCGAGGCCCGCGCCCCAGCGGCGCACTTCTGAGCCTGGCCCTGTGACTGACTGACTGACTGACTGACTGGGAACCAGCGGGCCACAGCCGGCTCGCCACCCGCTGCCCGGTTGTCTGTGGGTCCCTGCGTGTGTTCCTCCTCGGGCCCTCCCTGAGGTTGGCTCCCCGCACAGGTGTTGTGTGTGGCCGGCCGCTCGCCATTGCCCAGTCCCACTGCATTTCCAGCTGGGGCGCTGGGCCTCTGTCAGGGTCTCTGGGGTGTCCGGTGGGGGGCGCGGGGGGCCGGGGTGTCTGCTCCCGTCTTCGCCCCTGGCTCTCTGGGCGCCCGGCTCGGCTCTGCTCGGCTAGGCTAGGCTAGGGTAGCGCGGGCGGCGGCAGCTGGGGATTCTCTGGGGATTCTCGGCCAGGCGAAGGGCTGGGTGGGGTGGCGGTGCGGGTGCCGGGTGCCCGGGGGTCGGGGGTCTTGGGGCTCGGCGAGGAGGGGCAGAGGCCAGGCCAGGCCGGGGCGGGGCTCCCGGTAGGTGGAGCCAGGTGCCCAGGGGCAGAGGTGGAGGCGGGACTCAGCCCCTGTCAGCCCCGCCTAGCCCACTCCACCCCGACCCGATCCGGCCCGGCCGAGGACCCGAGAGGGAGAGCCGGCCAGTCTCCCAGGACCCCCGCGCCGCCGCGGGGACCGAGTCAGGTCGGAGCGAGAAAGCCAGCCTGGAGTTGAGTTGAGGAGCGCTGGGCAGTGCTGGGGCGGGGCGAGGGAGGCCCCCTGGGAACACCCGCTGTGTTGGCCCCCTCCACCGCTGCCCTGCCCTCCCCTGCCCTCCCCTGCCCCTGGGCTGAAGGGTGGAAGCCGGCGCAGGCTCTTGAGGCGTTCCGGGGCAGCCTCCGCCGTCTACGGCCATACCACCCTGAACGCGCCCGATCTCGTCTGATCTGGAAGCTAAGCAGGGTCGGGCCTGGTTAGTACTTGGATGGGAGACCGCCTGGGAATACCGGGTGCTGTAGGCTTTTGCGCCCCCTTCCCACACGCACTTTTCTTGCGTGGCCCGGAAACAGTGTCCGTGACCGCCTCAGGCCGTGACCCCCGGGCCCGCGCGGGTAGGGCGCAGGGGCAGCCCTGGGCTCCCGGTGTCCCTTCAGGCCTGCGGCTGGCCTCCCGCCTCGCCTCCGGCGCCCAGCGCCCAGCGCCTGCAGTGAGCCACACTGGCCTGGCTCTCTCCAGGGACGCTAGGACACTCCAGGCGACCCGGCGGAGCCGAGCCTGGTCCAGGCCTCGACCAGTCCTGTGCACCCTGACCGACCCCCACCCCCCCCCACCACTCACACTCCCGGATGGGGGGTGGGGAGGCGCACACCTGCTTTTCCCCAGAACACAGGGCCCACCCGCAGGGGCCGCTCCCCACCCGTTCTTGCCACACCAGCAGAGCGTGGCCACCCAGGTCCTGGGAGTGAGAGAGTCCATCCAGCGTCTCTCCCTAGGTCCGTCCCTTGGCAACTCTGCCTCCCTTCCCAACGCCTTCCTCCTGAGGGTCCCAGCCCTGAGTCTGTCTCTTCACCCATCTCTCTCTCTTTCTCTCTCTCTCTCTCTATCTCTGTCTCTCTCTCTCTCTCTCTCTCTCTCTCTCTCACACACACACACACACACACACACACTCTGGAAGCAGATGTCTTTCTGTCTATCTCTCTGCTCATCCATCTCTCCTTCACCTTTGTGACTCTACTGGCCTGTGAGGAGGCCTCCTGTCTCCATCTCCCACTCAGTGTGTCTCTTTCCTTGGCCCTTCTGTCTGTCACCCTGTCTCTCTCGCTCTCTCTCTCTCTCTCTCTCTCTCTCTCACAAACACACACACACAGACACACACTCACTCCTCTCTTCCCCCCTCCCACCCCAGCCACCTCACTCTGGGCTGCAAGTCACCCAGTCCATGGCAGCCTCGAGACTGGGCGGTCACAGGTTCTCTCATCTCCCATCTAACTTCCCGTGGATGTAAGAGTGGATTCCCACATCCCCCTTGAAGTGAGTGCACGTCTTCAGGGTGTGTGCAGGGCAGAGGCTGAGAGAAGGCCCAGGAGGCCACAGGGTCTTAGGAGGCTGCGCTGGGAGCCAAGCAAGAGAGCAGATGTCAAAGGAGGGCAGGTGCTCCGAGAAGAGGAGGAAGCAGCCTTCGGAGCAGGCAAGTGGTTCGGGGCCAGGAGGTTGCCGGGGAGGACCACGTGCCGAGGGGAGCTGAAGGCCAAGGCCGGGCGGTGGGGACAGGGAGGCAGAGGCCCCTTTGTTCGCGGCGAACCCTCCACCTGGAGACGCCTGGCCGCGAGGCAGGGCCTGAAGGCCCGGTGGGCGCGCGACCCCCCGCAACCGCTGCTCCCCCCCGCCCCCCGCAAGGCTTGCGGGTGAGGGGGCTTCCGGTCTGGTGAGGCCGTCGACTGGGCTCTGACGGGGTTTGACTCGGAACGCTACTTTCACAGGCGGTCCTTTCCGGGAGCACAGCCCATGGACAAATGGACGGAGGGGTCTGTGCCCTTCCTCAGGGCGGTGCTGTACAGGTCCTGGTCCTTGAGGTGTACAAACAAGGCGCAGAGCCCTCCGACCTTGGCACTCAGTCCGAAGGGAGTCACTCGGGGGTGGGGTAGAGTGTGGTGGGGTGGGGGTGAGGTAGGGTAGGGTGGGGGTGGCGGTGGGGGTGCGGGGCGGCCAAGCGCTGCTGTGCAGAGTGGACAAAGCAGAGTGGATGGGGAACTCAGGGCGAGGCCCGCGCCCCAGCGGCGCACTTCTGAGCCTGGCCCTGTGACTGACTGACTGACTGACTGACTGACTGACTGACTGACTGGGAACCAGCGGGCCACAGCCGGCTCGCCACCCGCTGCCCGGTTGTCTGTGGGTCCCTGCGTGTGTTCCTCCTCGGGCCCTCCCTGAGGGTGGCTCCCCGCACAGGTGTTGTGTGTGGCCGGCCACTCGCCATTGCCCAGTCCCACTGCATTTCCAGCTGGGGCGCTGGGCCTCTGTCAGGGTCTCTGGGGTGTCCGGTGGGGGGCGCGGGGGGCCGGGGTGTCTGCTCCCGTCTTCGCCCCTGGCTCTCTGGGCGCCCGGCTCGGCTCTGCTCGGCTAGGCTAGGCTAGGGTAGCGCGGGCGGCGGCAGCTGGGGATTCTCTGGGGATTCTCGGCCAGGCGAAGGGCTGGGTGGGGTGGCGGTGCGGTTGCCGGGTGCCCGGGGGTCGGGGGTCTTGGGGCTCGGCGAGGAGGGGCAGAGGCCAGGCCAGGCCGGGGCGGGGCTCCCGGTAGGTGGAGCCAGGTGCCCAGGGGCAGAGGTGGAGGCGGGACTCAGCCCCTGTCAGCCCCGCCTAGCCCACTCCACCCCGACCCGATCCGGCCCGGCCGAGGACCCGAGAGGGAGAGCCGGCCAGTCTCCCAGGACCCCCGCGCCGCCGCGGGGACCGAGTCAGGTCGGAGCGAGAAAGCCAGCCTGGAGTTGAGTTGAGGAGCGCTGGGCAGTGCTGGGGCGGGGCGAGGGAGGCCCCCTGGGAACACCCGCTGTGTTGGCCCCCTCCACCGCTGCCCTGCCCTCCCCTGCCCTCCCCTGCCCCTGGGCTGAAGGGTGGAAGCCGGCGCAGGCTCTTGAGGCGTTCCGGGGCAGCCTCCGCCGTCTACGGCCATACCACCCTGAACGCGCCCGATCTCGTCTGATCTCGGAAGCTAAGCAGGGTCGGGCCTGGTTAGTACTTGGATGGGAGACCGCCTGGGAATACCGGGTGCTGTAGGCTTTTGCGCCCCCTTCCCACACGCACTTTTCTTGCGTGGCCCGGAAACAGTGTCCGTGACCGCCTCAGGCCGTGACCCCCGGGCCCGCGGGGGTAGGGCGCAGGGGCAGCCCTGGGCTCCTGGTGTCCCTTCAGGCCTGCAGCTGGCCTCCCGCCTCCCGCCTCCCGCCTCGCCTCCGGCGCCCAGCGCCCAGCGCCTGCAGTGAGGCACACTGGCCTGGCTCTCTCCAGGGACGCTAGGACACTCCAGGCGACCCGGCGGAGCAGAGCCTGGTCCAGGCCTCGACCAGTCCTGTGCACCCTGACCGACCCCCACCCCCCCCCACCACTCACACTCCCGGATGGGGGGTGGGGAGGCGCACACCTGCTTTTCCCCAGAACACAGGGCCCACCCGCAGGGGCCGCTCCCCACCCGTTCTTGCCACACCAGCAGAGCGTGGCCACCCAGGTCCTGGGAGTGAGAGAGTCCATCCAGCGTCTCTCCCTAGGTCCGTCCCTTGGCAACTCTGCCTCCCTTCCCAACGCCTTCCTCCTGAGGGTCCCAGCCCTGAGTCTGTCTCTTCACCCATCTCTCTCTCTTTCTCTCTCTCTCTCTCTATCTCTGTCTCTCTCTCTCTCTCTCTCTCTCTCTCACACACACACACACACACACACTCTGGAAGCAGATGTCTTTCTGTCTATCTCTCTGCTCATCCATCTCTCCTTCACCTTTGTGACTCTACTGGCCTGTGAGGAGGCCTCCTGTCTCCATCTCCCACTCAGTGTGTCTCTTTCCTTGGCCCTTCTGTCTGTCACCCTGTCTCTCTCGCTCTCTCTCTCTCTCTCTCTTTCTCTCTCTCTCACAAACACACACACACAGACACACACTCACTCCTCTCTTCCCCCCTCCCACCCCAGCCACCTCACTCTGGGCTGCAAGTCACCCAGTCCATGGCAGCCTCGAGACTGGGCGGTCACAGGTTCTCTCATCTCCCATCTAACTTCCCGTGGATGTAAGAGTGGATTCCCACATCCCCCTTGAAGTGAGTGCACGTCTTCAGGGTGTGTGCAGGGCAGAGGCTGAGAGAAGGCCCAGGAGGCCACAGGGTCTTAGGAGGCTGCGCTGGGAGCCAAGCAAGAGAGCAGATGTCAAAGGAGGGCAGGTGCTCCGAGAAGAGGAGGAAGCAGCCTTCGGAGCAGGCAAGTGGTTCGGGGCCAGGAGGTTGCCGGGGAGGACCACGTGCCGAGGGGAGCTGAAGGCCAAGGCCGGGCGGTGGGGACAGGGAGGCAGAGGCCCCTTTGTTCGCGGCGAACCCTCCACCTGGAGACGCCTGGCCGCGAGGCAGGGCCTGAAGGCCCGGTGGGCGCGCGACCCCCCGCAACCGCTGCTCCCCCCCGCCCCCCGCAAGGCTTGCGGGTGAGGGGGCTTCCGGTCTGGTGAGGCCGTCGACTGGGCTCTGACGGGGTTTGACTCGGAACGCTACTTTCACAGGCGGTCCTTTCCGGGAGCACAGCCCATGGACAAATGGACGGAGGGGTCTGTGCCCTTCCTCAGGGCGGTGCTGTACAGGTCCTGGTCCTTGAGGTGTACAAACAAGGCGCAGAGCCCTCCGACCTTGGCACTCAGTCCGAAGGGAGTCACTCGGGGGTGGGGTAGAGTGTGGTGGGGTGGGGGTGAGGTAGGGTAGGGTGGGGGTGGCGGTGGGGGTGCGGGGCGGCCAAGCGCTGCTGTGCAGAGTGGACAAAGCAGAGTGGATGGGGAACTCAGGGCGAGGCCCGCGCCCCAGCGGCGCACTTCTGAGCCTGGCCCTGTGACTGACTGACTGACTGACTGACTGGGAACCAGCGGGCCACAGCCGGCTCGCCACCCGCTGCCCGGTTGTCTGTGGGTCCCTGCGTGTGTTCCTCCTCGGGCCCTCCCTGAGGTTGGCTCCCCGCACAGGTGTTGTGTGTGGCCGGCCGCTCGCCATTGCCCAGTCCCACTGCATTTCCAGCTGGGGCGCTGGGCCTCTGTCAGGGTCTCTGGGGTGTCCGGTGGGGGGCGCGGGGGGCCGGGGTGTCTGCTCCCGTCTTCGCCCCTGGCTCTCTGGGCGCCCGGCTCGGCTCTGCTCGGCTAGGCTAGGCTAGGGTAGCGCGGGCGGCGGCAGCTGGGGATTCTCTGGGGATTCTCGGCCAGGCGAAGGGCTGGGTGGGGTGGCGGTGCGGGTG
Source organism: Callospermophilus lateralis (assembly GCF_048772815.1). Classification (NCBI taxonomy): domain Eukaryota; kingdom Metazoa; phylum Chordata; class Mammalia; order Rodentia; family Sciuridae; genus Callospermophilus; species Callospermophilus lateralis. Next base: position 24,864 of record NW_027515082.1, on the reverse strand, counting down.
CCGGGTGCCCGGGGGTCGGGGGTCTTGGGGCTCGGCGAGGAGGGGCAGAGGCCAGGCCAGGCCGGGGCGGGGCTCCCGGTAGGTGGAGCCAGGTGCCCAGGGGCAGAGGTGGAGGCGGGACTCAGCCCCTGTCAGCCCCGCCTAGCCCACTCCACCCCGACCCGATCTGGCCCGGCCGAGGACCCGAGAGGGAGAGCCGGCCAGTCTCCCAGGACCCCCGCGCCGCCGCGGGGACCGAGTCAGGTCGGAGCGAGAAAGCCAGCCTGGAGTTGAGTTGAGGAGCGCTGGGCAGTGCTGGGGCGGGGCGAGGGAGGCCCCCTGGGAACACCCGCTGTGTTGGCCCCCTCCACCGCTGCCCTGCCCTCCCCTGCCCTCCCCTGCCCCTGGGCTGAAGGGTGGAAGCCGGCGCAGGCTCTTGAGGCGTTCCGGGGCAGCCTCCGCCGTCTACGGCCATACCACCCTGAACGCGCCCGATCTCGTCTGATCTCGGAAGCTAAGCAGGGTCGGGCCTGGTTAGTACTTGGATGGGAGACCGCCTGGGAATACCGGGTGCTGTAGGCTTTTGCGCCCCCTTCCCACACGCACTTTTCTTGCGTGGCCCGGAAACAGTGTCCGTGACCGCCTCAGGCCGTGACCCCCGGGCCCGCGGGGGTAGGGCGCAGGGGCAGCCCTGGGCTCCTGGTGTCCCTTCAGGCCTGCAGCTGGCCTCCCGCCTCCCGCCTCCCGCCTCGCCTCCGGCGCCCAGCGCCCAGCGCCTGCAGTGAGGCACACTGGCCTGGCTCTCTCCAGGGACGCTAGGACACTCCAGGCGACCCGGCGGAGCAGAGCCTGGTCCAGGCCTCGACCAGTCCTGTGCACCCTGACCGACCCCCACCCCCCCCCACCACTCACACTCCCGGATGGGGGGTGGGGAGGCGCACACCTGCTTTTCCCCAGAACACAGGGCCCACCCGCAGGGGCCGCTCCCCACCCGTTCTTGCCACACCAGCAGAGCGTGGCCACCCAGGTCCTGGGAGTGAGAGAGTCCATCCAGCGTCTCTCCCTAGGTCCGTCCCTTGGCAACTCTGCCTCCCTTCCCAACGCCTTCCTCCTGAGGGTCCCAGCCCTGAGTCTGTCTCTTCACCCATCTCTCTCTCTTTCTCTCTCTCTCTCTCTATCTCTGTCTCTCTCTCTCTCTCTCTCTCTCTCTCACACACACACACACACACACACTCTGGAAGCAGATGTCTTTCTGTCTATCTCTCTGCTCATCCATCTCTCCTTCACCTTTGTGACTCTACTGGCCTGTGAGGAGGCCTCCTGTCTCCATCTCCCACTCAGTGTGTCTCTTTCCTTGGCCCTTCTGTCTGTCACCCTGTCTCTCTCGCTCTCTCTCTCTCTCTCTCTTTCTCTCTCTCTCACAAACACACACACACAGACACACACTCACTCCTCTCTTCCCCCCTCCCACCCCAGCCACCTCACTCTGGGCTGCAAGTCACCCAGTCCATGGCAGCCTCGAGACTGGGCGGTCACAGGTTCTCTCATCTCCCATCTAACTTCCCGTGGATGTAAGAGTGGATTCCCACATCCCCCTTGAAGTGAGTGCACGTCTTCAGGGTGTGTGCAGGGCAGAGGCTGAGAGAAGGCCCAGGAGGCCACAGGGTCTTAGGAGGCTGCGCTGGGAGCCAAGCAAGAGAGCAGATGTCAAAGGAGGGCAGGTGCTCCGAGAAGAGGAGGAAGCAGCCTTCGGAGCAGGCAAGTGGTTCGGGGCCAGGAGGTTGCCGGGGAGGACCACGTGCCGAGGGGAGCTGAAGGCCAAGGCCGGGCGGTGGGGACAGGGAGGCAGAGGCCCCTTTGTTCGCGGCGAACCCTCCACCTGGAGACGCCTGGCCGCGAGGCAGGGCCTGAAGGCCCGGTGGGCGCGCGACCCCCCGCAACCGCTGCTCCCCCCCGCCCCCCGCAAGGCTTGCGGGTGAGGGGGCTTCCGGTCTGGTGAGGCCGTCGACTGGGCTCTGACGGGGTTTGACTCGGAACGCTACTTTCACAGGCGGTCCTTTCCGGGAGCACAGCCCATGGACAAATGGACGGAGGGGTCTGTGCCCTTCCTCAGGGCGGTGCTGTACAGGTCCTGGTCCTTGAGGTGTACAAACAAGGCGCAGAGCCCTCCGACCTTGGCACTCAGTCCGAAGGGAGTCACTCGGGGGTGGGGTAGAGTGTGGTGGGGTGGGGGTGAGGTAGGGTAGGGTGGGGGTGGCGGTGGGGGTGCGGGGCGGCCAAGCGCTGCTGTGCAGAGTGGACAAAGCAGAGTGGATGGGGAACTCAGGGCGAGGCCCGCGCCCCAGCGGCGCACTTCTGAGCCTGGCCCTGTGACTGACTGACTGACTGACTGACTGGGAACCAGCGGGCCACAGCCGGCTCGCCACCCGCTGCCCGGTTGTCTGTGGGTCCCTGCGTGTGTTCCTCCTCGGGCCCTCCCTGAGGTTGGCTCCCCGCACAGGTGTTGTGTGTGGCCGGCCGCTCGCCATTGCCCAGTCCCACTGCATTTCCAGCTGGGGCGCTGGGCCTCTGTCAGGGTCTCTGGGGTGTCCGGTGGGGGGCGCGGGGGGCCGGGGTGTCTGCTCCCGTCTTCGCCCCTGGCTCTCTGGGCGCCCGGCTCGGCTCTGCTCGGCTAGGCTAGGCTAGGGTAGCGCGGGCGGCGGCAGCTGGGGATTCTCTGGGGATTCTCGGCCAGGCGAAGGGCTGGGTGGGGTGGCGGTGCGGGTGCCGGGTGCCCGGGGGTCGGGGGTCTTGGGGCTCGGCGAGGAGGGGCAGAGGCCAGGCCAGGCCGGGGCGGGGCTCCCGGTAGGTGGAGCCAGGTGCCCAGGGGCAGAGGTGGAGGCGGGACTCAGCCCCTGTCAGCCCCGCCTAGCCCACTCCACCCCGACCCGATCCGGCCCGGCCGAGGACCCGAGAGGGAGAGCCGGCCAGTCTCCCAGGACCCCCGCGCCGCCGCATGGACCGAGTCAGGTCGGAGCGAGAAAGCCAGCCTGGAGTTGAGTTGAGGAGCGCTGGGCAGTGCTGGGGCGGGGCGAGGGAGGCCCCCTGGGAACACCCGCTGTGTTGGCCCCCTCCACCGCTGCCCTGCCCTCCCCTGCCCTCCCCTGCCCCTGGGCTGAAGGGTGGAAGCTGGTGCAGGCTCTTGAGGCGTTCCGGGGCAGCCTCTGCCGTCTACGGCCATACCACCCTGAACGCGCCCGATCTCGTCTGATCTCGGAAGCTAAGCAGGGTCGGGCCTGGTTAGTACTTGGATGGGAGACCGCCTGGGAATACCGGGTGCTGTAGGCTTTTGCGCCCCCTTCCCACACGCACTTTTCTTGCGTGGCCCGGAAACAGTGTCCGTGACCGCCTCAGGCCGTGACCCCCGGGCCCGCGGGGGTAGGGCGCAGGGGCAGCCCTGGGCTCCCGGTGTCCCTTCAGGCCTGCGGCTGGCCTCCCGCCTCCCGCCTCCCGCCTCGCCTCCGGCGCCCAGCGCCCAGCGCCTGCAGTGAGCCACACTGGCATGGCTCTCTCCAGGGACGCTAGGACACTCCAGGCGACCCGGCGGAGCAGAGCCTGGTCCAGGCCTCGACCAGTCCTGTGCACCCTGACCGACCCCCACCCCCCCCCACCACTCACACTCCCGGATGGGGGGTGGGGAGGCGCACACCTGCTTTTCCCCAGAACACAGGGCCCACCCGCAGGGGCCGCTCCCCACCCGTTCTTGCCACACCAGCAGAGCGTGGCCACCCAGGTCCTGGGAGTGAGAGAGTCCATCCAGCGTCTCTCCCTAGGTCCGTCCCTTGGCAACTCTGCCTCCCTTCCCAACGCCTTCCTCCTGAGGGTCCCAGCCCTGAGTCTGTCTCTTCACCCATCTCTCTCTCTTTCTCTCTCTCTCTCTCTATCTCTGTCTCTCTCTCTCTCTCTCTCTCTCTCTCACACACACACACACACACACACTCTGGAAGCAGATGTCTTTCTGTCTATCTCTCTGCTCATCCATCTCTCCTTCACCTTTGTGACTCTACTGGCCTGTGAGGAGGCCTCCTGTCTCCATCTCCCACTCAGTGTGTCTCTTTCCTTGGCCCTTCTGTCTGTCACCCTGTCTCTCTCGCTCTCTCTCTCTCTCTCTCTTTCTCTCTCTCTCACAAACACACACACACAGACACACACTCACTCCTCTCTTCCCCCCTCCCACCCCAGCCACCTCACTCTGGGCTGCAAGTCACCCAGTCCATGGCAGCCTCGAGACTGGGCGGTCACAGGTTCTCTCATCTCCCATCTAACTTCCCGTGGATGTAAGAGTGGATTCCCACATCCCCCTTGAAGTGAGTGCACGTCTTCAGGGTGTGTGCAGGGCAGAGGCTGAGAGAAGGCCCAGGAGGCCACAGGGTCTTAGGAGGCTGCGCTGGGAGCCAAGCAAGAGAGCAGATGTCAAAGGAGGGCAGGTGCTCCGAGAAGAGGAGGAAGCAGCCTTCGGAGCAGGCAAGTGGTTCGGGGCCAGGAGGTTGCCGGGGAGGACCACGTGCCGAGGGGAGCTGAAGGCCAAGGCCGGGCGGTGGGGACAGGGAGGCAGAGGCCCCTTTGTTCGCGGCGAACCCTCCACCTGGAGACGCCTGGCCGCGAGGCAGGGCCTGAAGGCCCGGTGGGCGCGCGACCCCCCGCAACCGCTGCTCCCCCCCGCCCCCCGCAAGGCTTGCGGGTGAGGGGGCTTCCGGTCTGGTGAGGCCGTCGACTGGGCTCTGACGGGGTTTGACTCGGAACGCTACTTTCACAGGCGGTCCTTTCCGGGAGCACAGCCCATGGACAAATGGACGGAGGGGTCTGTGCCCTTCCTCAGGGCGGTGCTGTACAGGTCCTGGTCCTTGAGGTGTACAAACAAGGCGCAGAGCCCTCCGACCTTGGCACTCAGTCCGAAGGGAGTCACTCGGGGGTGGGGTAGAGTGTGGTGGGGTGGGGGTGAGGTAGGGTAGGGTGGGGGTGGCGGTGGGGGTGCGGGGCGGCCAAGCGCTGCTGTGCAGAGTGGACAAAGCAGAGTGGATGGGGAACTCAGGGCGAGGCCCGCGCCCCAGCGGCGCACTTCTGAGCCTGGCCCTGTGACTGACTGACTGACTGACTGACTGGGAACCAGCGGGCCACAGCCGGCTCGCCACCCGCTGCCCGGTTGTCTGTGGGTCCCTGCGTGTGTTCCTCCTCGGGCCCTCCCTGAGGTTGGCTCCCCGCACAGGTGTTGTGTGTGGCCGGCCGCTCGCCATTGCCCAGTCCCACTGCATTTCCAGCTGGGGCGCTGGGCCTCTGTCAGGGTCTCTGGGGTGTCCGGTGGGGGGCGCGGGGGGCCGGGGTGTCTGCTCCCGTCTTCGCCCCTGGCTCTCTGGGCGCCCGGCTCGGCTCTGCTCGGCTAGGCTAGGCTAGGGTAGCGCGGGCGGCGGCAGCTGGGGATTCTCTGGGGATTCTCGGCCAGGCGAAGGGCTGGGTGGGGTGGCGGTGCGGGTGCCGGGTGCCCGGGGGTCGGGGGTCTTGGGGCTCGGCGAGGAGGGGCAGAGGCCAGGCCAGGCCGGGGCGGGGCTCCCGGTAGGTGGAGCCAGGTGCCCAGGGGCAGAGGTGGAGGCGGGACTCAGCCCCTGTCAGCCCCGCCTAGCCCACTCCACCCCGACCCGATCCGGCCCGGCCGAGGACCCGAGAGGGAGAGCCGGCCAGTCTCCCAGGACCCCCGCGCCGCCGCGGGGACCGAGTCAGGTCGGAGCGAGAAAGCCAGCCTGGAGTTGAGTTGAGGAGCGCTGGGCAGTGCTGGGGCGGGGCGAGGGAGGCCCCCTGGGAACACCCGCTGTGTTGGCCCCCTCCACCGCTGCCCTGCCCTCCCCTGCCCTCCCCTGCCCCTGGGCTGAAGGGTGGAAGCCGGCGCAGGCTCTTGAGGCGTTCCGGGGCAGCCTCCGCCGTCTACGGCCATACCACCCTGAACGCGCCCGATCTCGTCTGATCTCGGAAGCTAAGCAGGGTCGGGCCTGGTTAGTACTTGGATGGGATTCCGCCTGGGAATACCGGGTGCTGTAGGCTTTTGCGCCCCCTTCCCACACGCACTTTTCTTGCGTGGCCCGGAAACAGTGTCCGTGACCGCCTCAGGCCGTGACCCCCGGGCCCGCGGGGGTAGGGCGCAGGGGCAGCCCTGGGCTCCCGGTGTCCCTTCAGGCCTGCGGCTGGCCTCCCGCCTCCCGCCTCCCGCCTCGCCTCCGGCGCCCAGCGCCCAGCGCCTGCAGTGAGCCACACTGGCCTGGCTCTCTCCAGGGACGCTAGGACACTCCAGGCGACCCGGCGGAGCAGAGCCTGGTCCAGGCCTCGACCAGTCCTGTGCACCCTGACCGACCCCCACCCCCCCCCACCACTCACACTCCCGGATGGGGGGTGGGGAGGCGCACACCTGCTTTTCCCCAGAACACAGGGCCCACCCGCAGGGGCCGCTCCCCACCCGTTCTTGCCACACCAGCAGAGCGTGGCCACCCAGGTCCTGGGAGTGAGAGAGTCCATCCAGCGTCTCTCCCTAGGTCCGTCCCTTGGCAACTCTGCCTCCCTTCCCAACGCCTTCCTCCTGAGGGTCCCAGCCCTGAGTCTGTCTCTTCACCCATCTCTCTCTCTTTCTCTCTCTCTCTCTCTATCTCTGTCTCTCTCTCTCTCTCTCTCTCTCTCTCACACACACACACACACACACACTCTGGAAGCAGATGTCTTTCTGTCTATCTCTCTGCTCATCCATCTCTCCTTCACCTTTGTGACTCTACTGGCCTGTGAGGAGGCCTCCTGTCTCCATCTCCCACTCAGTGTGTCTCTTTCCTTGGCCCTTCTGTCTGTCACCCTGTCTCTCTCGCTCTCTCTCTCTCTCTCTCTTTCTCTCTCTCTCACAAACACACACACACAGACACACACTCACTCCTCTCTTCCCCCCTCCCACCCCAGCCACCTCACTCTGGGCTGCAAGTCACCCAGTCCATGGCAGCCTCGAGACTGGGCGGTCACAGGTTCTCTCATCTCCCATCTAACTTCCCGTGGATGTAAGAGTGGATTCCCACATCCCCCTTGAAGTGAGTGCACGTCTTCAGGGTGTGTGCAGGGCAGAGGCTGAGAGAAGGCCCAGGAGGCCACAGGGTCTTAGGAGGCTGCCCTGGGAGCCAAGCAAGAGAGCAGATGTCAAAGGAGGGCAGGTGCTCCGAGAAGAGGAGGAAGCAGCCTTCGGAGCAGGCAAGTGGTTCGGGGCCAGGAGGTTGCCAGGGAGGACCACGTGCCGAGGGGAGCTGAAGGCCAAGGCCGGGCGGTGGGGACAGGGAGGCAGAGGCCCCTTTGTTCGCGGCGAACCCTCCACCTGGAGACGCCTGGCCGCGAGGCAGGGCCTGAAGGCCCGGTGGGCGCGCGACCCCCCGCAACCGCTGCTCCCCCCCGCCCCCCGCAAGGCTTGCGGGTGAGGGGGCTTCCGGTCTGGTGAGGCCGTCGACTGGGCTCTGACGGGGTTTGACTCGGAACGCTACTTTCACAGGCGGTCCTTTCCGGGAGCACAGCCCATGGACAAATGGACGGAGGGGTCTGTGCCCTTCCTCAGGGCGGTGCTGTACAGGTCCTGGTCCTTGAGGTGTACAAACAAGGCGCAGAGCCCTCCGACCTTGGCACTCAGTCCGAAGGGAGTCACTCGGGGGTGGGGTAGAGTGTGGTGGGGTGGGGGTGAGGTAGGGTAGGGTGGGGGTGGCGGTGGGGGTGCGGGGCGGCCAAGCGCTGCTGTGCAGAGTGGACAAAGCAGAGTGGATGGGGAACTCAGGGCGAGGCCCGCGCCCCAGCGGCGCACTTCTGAGCCTGGCCCTGTGACTGACTGACTGACTGACTGACTGGGAACCAGCGGGCCACAGCCGGCTCGCCACCCGCTGCCCGGTTGTCTGTGGGTCCCTGCGTGTGTTCCTCCTCGGGCCCTCCCTGAGGTTGGCTCCCCGCACAGGTGTTGTGTGTGGCCGGCCGCTCGCCATTGCCCAGTCCCACTGCATTTCCAGCTGGGGCGCTGGGCCTCTGTCAGGGTCTCTGGGGTGTCCGGTGGGGGGCGCGGGGGGCCGGGGTGTCTGCTCCCGTCTTCGCCCCTGGCTCTCTGGGCGCCCGGCTCGGCTCTGCTCGGCTAGGCTAGGCTAGGGTAGCGCGGGCGGCGGCAGCTGGGGATTCTCTGGGGATTCTCGGCCAGGCGAAGGGCTGGGTGGGGTGGCGGTGCGGGTGCCGGGTGCCCGGGGGTCGGGGGTCTTGGGGCTCGGCGAGGAGGGGCAGAGGCCAGGCCAGGCCGGGGCGGGGCTCCCGGTAGGTGGAGCCAGGTGCCCAGGGGCAGAGGTGGAGGCGGGACTCAGCCCCTGTCAGCCCCGCCTAGCCCACTCCACCCCGACCCGATCCGGCCCGGCCGAGGACCCGAGAGGGAGAGCCGGCCAGTCTCCCAGGACCCCCGCGCCGCCGCGGGGACCGAGTCAGGTCGGAGCGAGAAAGCCAGCCTGGAGTTGAGTTGAGGAGCGCTGGGCAGTGCTGGGGCGGGGCGAGGGAGGCCCCCTGGGAACACCCGCTGTGTTGGCCCCCTCCACCGCTGCCCTGCCCTCCCCTGCCCTCCCCTGCCCCTGGGCTGAAGGGTGGAAGCCGGCGCAGGCTCTTGAGGCGTTCCGGGGCAGCCTCCGCCGTCTACGGCCATACCACCCTGAACGCGCCCGATCTCGTCTGATCTCGGAAGCTAAGCAGGGTCGGGCCTGGTTAGTACTTGGATGGGAGACCGCCTGGGAATACCGGGTGCTGTAGGCTTTTGCGCCCCCTTCCCACACGCACTTTTCTTGCGTGGCCCGGAAACAGTGTCCGTGACCGCCTCAGGCCGTGACCCCCGGGCCCGCGGGGGTAGGGCGCAGGGGCAGCCCTGGGCTCCTGGTGTCCCTTCAGGCCTGCAGCTGGCCTCCCGCCTCCCGCCTCCCGCCTCGCCTCCGGCGCCCAGCGCCCAGCGCCTGCAGTGAGGCACACTGGCCTGGCTCTCTCCAGGGACGCTAGGACACTCCAGGCGACCCGGCGGAGCAGAGCCTGGTCCAGGCCTCGACCAGTCCTGTGCACCCTGACCGACCCCCACCCCCCCCCACCACTCACACTCCCGGATGGGGGGTGGGGAGGCGCACACCTGCTTTTCCCCAGAACACAGGGCCCACCCGCAGGGGCCGCTCCCCACCCGTTCTTGCCACACCAGCAGAGCGTGGCCACCCAGGTCCTGGGAGTGAGAGAGTCCATCCAGCGTCTCTCCCTAGGTCCGTCCCTTGGCAACTCTGCCTCCCTTCCCAACGCCTTCCTCCTGAGGGTCCCAGCCCTGAGTCTGTCTCTTCACCCATCTCTCTCTCTTTCTCTCTCTCTCTCTCTATCTCTGTCTCTCTCTCTCTCTCTCTCTCTCTCTCACACACACACACACACACACACTCTGGAAGCAGATGTCTTTCTGTCTATCTCTCTGCTCATCCATCTCTCCTTCACCTTTGTGACTCTACTGGCCTGTGAGGAGGCCTCCTGTCTCCATCTCCCACTCAGTGTGTCTCTTTCCTTGGCCCTTCTGTCTGTCACCCTGTCTCTCTCGCTCTCTCTCTCTCTCTCTCTTTCTCTCTCTCTCACAAACACACACACACAGACACACACTCACTCCTCTCTTCCCCCCTCCCACCCCAGCCACCTCACTCTGGGCTGCAAGTCACCCAGTCCATGGCAGCCTCGAGACTGGGCGGTCACAGGTTCTCTCATCTCCCATCTAACTTCCCGTGGATGTAAGAGTGGATTCCCACATCCCCCTTGAAGTGAGTGCACGTCTTCAGGGTGTGTGCAGGGCAGAGGCTGAGAGAAGGCCCAGGAGGCCACAGGGTCTTAGGAGGCTGCGCTGGGAGCCAAGCAAGAGAGCAGATGTCAAAGGAGGGCAGGTGCTCCGAGAAGAGGAGGAAGCAGCCTTCGGAGCAGGCAAGTGGTTCGGGGCCAGGAGGTTGCCGGGGAGGACCACGTGCCGAGGGGAGCTGAAGGCCAAGGCCGGGCGGTGGGGACAGGGAGGCAGAGGCCCCTTTGTTCGCGGCGAACCCTCCACCTGGAGACGCCTGGCCGCGAGGCAGGGCCTGAAGGCCCGGTGGGCGCGCGACCCCCCCGCAACCGCTGCTCCCCCCCGCCCCCCGCAAGGCTTGCGGGTGAGGGGGCTTCCGGTCTGGTGAGGCCGTCGACTGGGCTCTGACGGGGTTTGACTCGGAACGCTACTTTCACAGGCGGTCCTTTCCGGGAGCACAGCCCATGGACAAATGGACGGAGGGGTCTGTGCCCTTCCTCAGGGCGGTGCTGTACAGGTCCTGGTCCTTGAGGTGTACAAACAAGGCGCAGAGCCCTCCGACCTTGGCACTCAGTCCGAAGGGAGTCACTCGGGGGTGGGGTAGAGTGTGGTGGGGTGGGGGTGAGGTAGGGTAGGGTGGGGGTGGCGGTGGGGGTGCGGGGCGGCCAAGCGCTGCTGTGCAGAGTGGACAAAGCAGAGTGGATGGGGAACTCAGGGCGAGGCCCGCGCCCCAGCGGCGCACTTCTGAGCCTGGCCCTGTGACTGACTGACTGACTGACTGACTGACTGACTGGGAACCAGCGGGCCACAGCCGGCTCGCCACCCGCTGCCCGGTTGTCTGTGGGTCCCTGCGTGTGTTCCTCCTCGGGCCCTCCCTGAGGGTGGCTCCCCGCACAGGTGTTGTGTGTGGCCGGCCACTCGCCATTGCCCAGTCCCACTGCATTTCCAGCTGGGGCGCTGGGCCTCTGTCAGGGTCTCTGGGGTGTCCGGTGGGGGGCGCGGGGGGCCGGGGTGTCTGCTCCCGTCTTCGCCCCTGGCTCTCTGGGCGCCCGGCTCGGCTCTGCTCGGCTAGGCTAGGCTAGGGTAGCGCGGGCGGCGGCAGCTGGGGATTCTCTGGGGATTCTCGGCCAGGCGAAGGGCTGGGTGGGGTGGCGGTGCGGTTGCCGGGTGCCCGGGGGTCGGGGGTCTTGGGGCTCGGCGAGGAGGGGCAGAGGCCAGGCCAGGCCGGGGCGGGGCTCCCGGTAGGTGGAGCCAGGTGCCCAGGGGCAGAGGTGGAGGCGGGACTCAGCCCCTGTCAGCCCCGCCTAGCCCACTCCACCCCGACCCGATCCGGCCCGGCCGAGGACCCGAGAGGGAGAGCCGGCCAGTCTCCCAGGACCCCCGCGCCGCCGCATGGACCGAGTCAGGTCGGAGCGAGAAAGCCAGCCTGGAGTTGAGTTGAGGAGCGCTGGGCAGTGCTGGGGCGGGGCGAGGGAGGCCCCCTGGGAACACCCGCTGTGTTGGCCCCCTCCACCGCTGCCCTGCCCTCCCCTGCCCTCCCCTGCCCCTGGGCTGAAGGGTGGAAGCCGGCGCAGGCTCTTGAGGCGTTCCGGGGCAGCCTCCGCCGTCTACGGCCATACCACCCTGAACGCGCCCGATCTCGTCTGATCTCGGAAGCTAAGCAGGGTCGGGCCTGGTTAGTACTTGGATGGGAGACCGCCTGGGAATACCGGGTGCTGTAGGCTTTTGCGCCCCCTTCCCACACGCACTTTTCTTGCGTGGCCCGGAAACAGTGTCCGTGACCGCCTCAGGCCGTGACCCCCGGGCCCGCGGGGGTAGGGCGCAGGGGCAGCCCTGGGCTCCCGGTGTCCCTTCAGGCCTGCGGCTGGCCTCCCGACTCCCGCCTCCCGCCTCGCCTCCGGCGCCCAGCGCCCAGCGCCTGCAGTGAGCCACACTGGCCTGGCTCTCTCCAGGGACGCTAGGACACTCCAGGCGACCCGGCGGAGCCGAGCCTGGTCCAGGCCTCGACCAGTCCTGTGCACCCTGACCGACCCCCACCCCCCCCCACCACTCACACTCCCGGATGGGGGGTGGGGAGGCGCACACCTGCTTTTCCCCAGAACACAGGGCCCACCCGCAGGGGCCGCTCCCCACCCGTTCTTGCCACACCAGCAGAGCGTGGCCACCCAGGTCCTGGGAGTGAGAGAGTCCATCCAGCGTCTCTCCCTAGGTCCGTCCCTTGGCAACTCTGCCTCCCTTCCCAACGCCTTCCTCCTGAGGGTCCCAGCCCTGAGTCTGTCTCTTCACCCATCTCTCTCTCTTTCTCTCTCTCTCTCTCTATCTCTGTCTCTCTCTCTCTCTCTCTCTCTCACACACACACACACACACACACACACTCTGGAAGCAGATGTCTTTCTGTCTATCTCTCTGCTCATCCATCTCTCCTTCACCTTTGTGACTCTACTGGCCTGTGAGGAGGCCTCCTGTCTCCATCTCCCACTCAGTGTGTCTCTTTCCTTGGCCCTTCTGTCTGTCACCCTGTCTCTCTCGCTCTCTCTCTCTCTCTCTCTCTCTCTCTCACACACACACACACACACACACACTCTGGAAGCAGATGTCTTTCTGTCTATCTCTCTGCTCATCCATCTCTCCTTCACCTTTGAGACTCTACTGGCCTGTGAGGAGGCCTCCTGTCTCCATCTCCCACTCAGTGTGTCTCTTTCCTTGGCCCTTCTGTCTGTCACCCTGTCTCTCTCGCTCTCTCTCTCTCTCTCTCTCTCTCTCTCACAAACACACACACAGACACACACTCACTCCTCTCTTCCCCCCTCCCACCCCAGCCACCTCACTCTGGGCTGCAAGTCACCCAGTCCATGGCAGCCTCGAGACTGGGCGGTCACAGGTTCTCTCATCTCCCATCTAACTTCCCGTGGATGTAAGAGTGGATTCCCACATCCCCCTTGAAGTGAGTGCACGTCTTCAGGGTGTGTGCAGGGCAGAGGCTGAGAGAAGGCCCAGGAGGCCACAGGGTCTTAGGAGGCTGCGCTGGGAGCCAAGCAAGAGAGCAGATGTCAAAGGAGGGCAGGTGCTCCGAGAAGAGGAGGAAGCAGCCTTCGGAGCAGGCAAGTGGTTCGGGGCCAGGAGGTTGCCGGGGAGGACCACGTGCCGAGGGGAGCTGAAGGCCAAGGCCGGGCGGTGGGGACAGGGAGGCAGAGGCCCCTTTGTTCGCGGCGAACCCTCCACCTGGAGACGCCTGGCCGCGAGGCAGGGCCTGAAGGCCCGGTGGGCGCGCGACCCCCCGCAACCGCTGCTCCCCCCGGCCCCCCGCAAGGCTTGCGGGTGAGGGGGATTCCGGTCTGGTGAGGCCGTCGACTGGGCTCTGACGGGGTTTGACTCGGAACGCTACTTTCACAGGCGGTCCTTTCCGGGAGCACAGCCCATGGACAAATGGACGGAGGGGTCTCTGCCCTTCCTCAGGGCGGTGCTGTACAGGTCCTGGTCCTTGAGGTGTACAAACAAGGCGCAGAGCCCTCCGACCTTGGCACTCAGTCCGAAGGGAGTCACTCGGGGGTGGGGTAGAGTGTGGTGGGGTGGGGGTGAGGTAGGGTAGGGTGGGGGTGGCGGTGGGGGTGCGGGGCGGCCAAGCGCTGCTGTGCAGAGTGGACAAAGCAGAGTGGATGGGGAACTCAGGGCGAGGCCCGCGCCCCAGCGGCGCACTTCTGAGCCTGGCCCTGTGACTGACTGACTGACTGACTGACTGACTGGGAACCAGCGGGCCACAGCCGGCTCGCCACCCGCTGCCCGGTTGTCTGTGGGTCCCTGCGTGTGTTCCTCCTCGGGCCCTCCCTGAGGGTGGCTCCCCGCACAGGTGTTGTGTGTGGCCGGCCACTCGCCATTGCCCAGTCCCACTGCATTTCCAGCTGGGGCGCTGGGCCTCTGTCAGGGTCTCTGGGGTGTCCGGTGGGGGGCGCGGGGGGCCGGGGTGTCTGCTCCCGTCTTCGCCCCTGGCTCTCTGGGCGCCCGGCTCGGCTCTGCTCGGCTAGGCTAGGCTAGGGTAGCGCGGGCGGCGGCAGCTGGGGATTCTCTGGGGATTCTCGGCCAGGCGAAGGGCTGGGTGGGGTGGCGGTGCGGTTGCCGGGTGCCCGGGGGTCGGGGGTCTTGGGGCTCGGCGAGGAGGGGCAGAGGCCAGGCCAGGCCGGGGCGGGGCTCCCGGTAGGTGGAGCCAGGTGCCCAGGGGCAGAGGTGGAGGCGGGACTCAGCCCCTGTCAGCCCCGCCTAGCCCACTCCACCCCGACCCGATCCGGCCCGGCCGAGGACCCGAGAGGGAGAGCCGGCCAGTCTCCCAGGACCCCCGCGCCGCCGCATGGACCGAGTCAGGTCGGAGCGAGAAAGCCAGCCTGGAGTTGAGTTGAGGAGCGCTGGGCAGTGCTGGGGCGGGGCGAGGGAGGCCCCCTGGGAACACCCGCTGTGTTGGCCCCCTCCACCGCTGCCCTGCCCTCCCCTGCCCTCCCCTGCCCCTGGGCTGAAGGGTGGAAGCCGGCGCAGGCTCTTGAGGCGTTCCGGGGCAGCCTCCGCCGTCTACGGCCATACCACCCTGAACGCGCCCGATCTCGTCTGATCTCGGAAGCTAAGCAGGGTCGGGCCTGGTTAGTACTTGGATGGGAGACCGCCTGGGAATACCGGGTGCTGTAGGCTTTTGCGCCCCCTTCCCACACGCACTTTTCTTGCGTGGCCCGGAAACAGTGTCCGTGACCGCCTCAGGCCGTGACCCCCGGGCCCGCGGGGGTAGGGCGCAGGGGCAGCCCTGGGCTCCCGGTGTCCCTTCAGGCCTGCGGCTGGCCTCCCGCCTCCCGCCTCCCGCCTCGCCTCCGGCGCCCAGCGCCCAGCGCCTGCAGTGAGCCACACTGGCCTGGCTCTCTCCAGGGACGCTAGGACACTCCAGGCGACCCGGCGGAGCCGAGCCTGGTCCAGGCCTCGACCAGTCCTGTGCACCCTGACCGACCCCCACCCCCCCACACCACTCACACTCCCGGATGGGGGGTGGGGAGGCGCACACCTGCTTTTCCCCAGAACACAGGGCCCACCCGCAGGGGCCGCTCCCCACCCGTTCTTGCCACACCAGCAGAGCGTGGCCACCCAGGTCCTGGGAGTGAGAGAGTCCATCCAGCGTCTCTCCCTAGGTCCGTCCCTTGGCAACTCTGCCTCCCTTCCCAACGCCTTCCTCCTGAGGGTCCCAGCCCTGAGTCTGTCTCTTCACCCATCTCTCTCTCTTTCTCTCTCTCTCTCTCTATCTCTGTCTCTCTCTCTCTCTCTCTCTCTCTCTCTCTCACACACACACACACACACACACACACACTCTGGAAGCAGATGTCTTTCTGTCTATCTCTCTGCTCATCCATCTCTCCTTCACCTTTGTGACTCTACTGGCCTGTGAGGAGGCCTCCTGTCTCCATCTCCCACTCAGTGTGTCTCTTTCCTTGGCCCTTCTGTCTGTCACCCTGTCTCTCTCGCTCTCTCTCTCTCTCTCTCTCTCTCTCTCACAAACACACACACACAGACACACACTCACTCCTCTCTTCCCCCCTCCCACCCCAGCCACCTCACTCTGGGCTGCAAGTCACCCAGTCCATGGCAGCCTCGAGACTGGGCGGTCACAGGTTCTCTCATCTCCCATCTAACTTCCCGTGGATGTAAGAGTGGATTCCCACATCCCCCTTGAAGTGAGTGCACGTCTTCAGGGTGTGTGCAGGGCAGAGGCTGAGAGAAGGCCCAGGAGGCCACAGGGTCTTAGGAGGCTGCGCTGGGAGCCAAGCAAGAGAGCAGATGTCAAAGGAGGGCAGGTGCTCCGAGAAGAGGAGGAAGCAGCCTTCGGAGCAGGCAAGTGGTTCGGGGCCAGGAGGTTGCCGGGGAGGACCACGTGCCGAGGGGAGCTGAAGGCCAAGGCCGGGCGGTGGGGACAGGGAGGCAGAGGCCCCTTTGTTCGCGGCGAACCCTCCACCTGGAGACGCCTGGCCGCGAGGCAGGGCCTGAAGGCCCGGTGGGCGCGCGACCCCCCCGCAACCGCTGCTCCCCCCCGCCCCCCGCAAGGCTTGCGGGTGAGGGGGCTTCCGGTCTGGTGAGGCCGTCGACTGGGCTCTGACGGGGTTTGACTCGGAACGCTACTTTCACAGGCGGTCCTTTCCGGGAGCACAGCCCATGGACAAATGGACGGAGGGGTCTGTGCCCTTCCTCAGGGCGGTGCTGTACAGGTCCTGGTCCTTGAGGTGTACAAACAAGGCGCAGAGCCCTCCGACCTTGGCACTCAGTCCGAAGGGAGTCACTCGGGGGTGGGGTAGAGTGTGGTGGGGTGGGGGTGAGGTAGGGTAGAGTGGGGGTGGCGGTGGGGGTGCGGGGCGGCCAAGCGCTGCTGTGCAGAGTGGACAAAGCAGAGTGGATGGGGAACTCAGGGCGAGGCCCGCGCCCCAGCGGCGCACTTCTGAGCCTGGCCCTGTGACTGACTGACTGACTGACTGACTGACTGACTGACTGGGAACCAGCGGGCCACAGCCGGCTCGCCACCCGCTGCCCGGTTGTCTGTGGGTCCCTGCGTGTGTTCCTCCTCGGGCCCTCCCTGAGGGTGGCTCCCCGCACAGGTGTTGTGTGTGGCCGGCCACTCGCCATTGCCCAGTCCCACTGCATTTCCAGCTGGGGCGCTGGGCCTCTGTCAGGGTCTCTGGGGTGTCCGGTGGGGGGCGCGGGGGGCCGGGGTGTCTGCTCCCGTCTTCGCCCCTGGCTCTCTGGGCGCCCGGCTCGGCTCTGCTCGGCTAGGCTAGGCTAGGGTAGCGCGGGCGGCGGCAGCTGGGGATTCTCTGGGGATTCTCGGCCAGGCGAAGGGCTGGGTGGGGTGGCGGTGCGGTTGCCGGGTGCCCGGGGGTCGGGGGTCTTGGGGCTCGGCGAGGAGGGGCAGAGGCCAGGCCAGGCCGGGGCGGGGCTCCCGGTAGGTGGAGCCAGGTGCCCAGGGGCAGAGGTGGAGGCGGGACTCAGCCCCTGTCAGCCCCGCCTAGCCCACTCCACCCCGACCCGATCCGGCCCGGCCGAGGACCCGAGAGGGAGAGCCGGCCAGTCTCCCAGGACCCCCGCGCCGCCGCATGGACCGAGTCAGGTCGGAGCGAGAAAGCCAGCCTGGAGTTGAGTTGAGGAGCGCTGGGCAGTGCTGGGGCGGGGCGAGGGAGGCCCCCTGGGAACACCCGCTGTGTTGGCCCCCTCCACCGCTGCCCTGCCCTCCCCTGCCCTCCCCTGCCCCTGGGCTGAAGGGTGGAAGCCGGCGCAGGCTCTTGAGGCGTTCCGGGGCAGCCTCCGCCGTCTACGGCCATACCACCCTGAACGCGCCCGATCTCGTCTGATCTCGGAAGCTAAGCAGGGTCGGGCCTGGTTAGTACTTGGATGGGAGACCGCCTGGGAATACCGGGTGCTGTAGGCTTTTGCGCCCCCTTCCCACACGCACTTTTCTTGCGTGGCCCGGAAACAGTGTCCGTGACCGCCTCAGGCCGTGACCCCCGGGCCCGCGGGGGTAGGGCGCAGGGGCAGCCCTGGGCTCCCGGTGTCCCTTCAGGCCTGCGGCTGGCCTCCCGACTCCCGCCTCCCGCCTCGCCTCCGGCGCCCAGCGCCCAGCGCCTGCAGTGAGCCACACTGGCCTGGCTCTCTCCAGGGACGCTAGGACACTCCAGGCGACCCGGCGGAGCCGAGCCTGGTCCAGGCCTCGACCAGTCCTGTGCACCCTGACCGACCCCCACCCCCCCCCACCACTCACACTCCCGGATGGGGGGTGGGGAGGCGCACACCTGCTTTTCCCCAGAACACAGGGCCCACCCGCAGGGGCCGCTCCCCACCCGTTCTTGCCACACCAGCAGAGCGTGGCCACCCAGGTCCTGGGAGTGAGAGAGTCCATCCAGCGTCTCTCCCTAGGTCCGTCCCTTGGCAACTCTGCCTCCCTTCCCAACGCCTTCCTCCTGAGGGTCCCAGCCCTGAGTCTGTCTCTTCACCCATCTCTCTCTCTTTCTCTCTCTCTCTCTCTATCTCTGTCTCTCTCTCTCTCTCTCTCTCTCACACACACACACACACACACACACACTCTGGAAGCAGATGTCTTTCTGTCTATCTCTCTGCTCATCCATCTCTCCTTCACCTTTGTGACTCTACTGGCCTGTGAGGAGGCCTCCTGTCTCCATCTCCCACTCAGTGTGTCTCTTTCCTTGGCCCTTCTGTCTGTCACCCTGTCTCTCTCGCTCTCTCTCTCTCTCTCTCTCTCTCTCTCACACACACACACACACACACACACTCTGGAAGCAGATGTCTTTCTGTCTATCTCTCTGCTCATCCATCTCTCCTTCACCTTTGAGACTCTACTGGCCTGTGAGGAGGCCTCCTGTCTCCATCTCCCACTCAGTGTGTCTCTTTCCTTGGCCCTTCTGTCTGTCACCCTGTCTCTCTCGCTCTCTCTCTCTCTCTCTCTCTCTCTCTCACAAACACACACACAGACACACACTCACTCCTCTCTTCCCCCCTCCCACCCCAGCCACCTCACTCTGGGCTGCAAGTCACCCAGTCCATGGCAGCCTCGAGACTGGGCGGTCACAGGTTCTCTCATCTCCCATCTAACTTCCCGTGGATGTAAGAGTGGATTCCCACATCCCCCTTGAAGTGAGTGCACGTCTTCAGGGTGTGTGCAGGGCAGAGGCTGAGAGAAGGCCCAGGAGGCCACAGGGTCTTAGGAGGCTGCGCTGGGAGCCAAGCAAGAGAGCAGATGTCAAAGGAGGGCAGGTGCTCCGAGAAGAGGAGGAAGCAGCCTTCGGAGCAGGCAAGTGGTTCGGGGCCAGGAGGTTGCCGGGGAGGACCACGTGCCGAGGGGAGCTGAAGGCCAAGGCCGGGCGGTGGGGACAGGGAGGCAGAGGCCCCTTTGTTCGCGGCGAACCCTCCACCTGGAGACGCCTGGCCGCGAGGCAGGGCCTGAAGGCCCGGTGGGCGCGCGACCCCCCGCAACCGCTGCTCCCCCCGGCCCCCCGCAAGGCTTGCGGGTGAGGGGGATTCCGGTCTGGTGAGGCCGTCGACTGGGCTCTGACGGGGTTTGACTCGGAACGCTACTTTCACAGGCGGTCCTTTCCGGGAGCACAGCCCATGGACAAATGGACGGAGGGGTCTCTGCCCTTCCTCAGGGCGGTGCTGTACAGGTCCTGGTCCTTGAGGTGTACAAACAAGGCGCAGAGCCCTCCGACCTTGGCACTCAGTCCGAAGGGAGTCACTCGGGGGTGGGGTAGAGTGTGGTGGGGTGGGGGTGAGGTAGGGTAGGGTGGGGGTGGCGGTGGGGGTGCGGGGCGGCCAAGCGCTGCTGTGCAGAGTGGACAAAGCAGAGTGGATGGGGAACTCAGGGCGAGGCCCGCGCCCCAGCGGCGCACTTCTGAGCCTGGCCCTGTGACTGACTGACTGACTGACTGACTGACTGGGAACCAGCGGGCCACAGCCGGCTCGCCACCCGCTGCCCGGTTGTCTGTGGGTCCCTGCGTGTGTTCCTCCTCGGGCCCTCCCTGAGGGTGGCTCCCCGCACAGGTGTTGTGTGTGGCCGGCCACTCGCCATTGCCCAGTCCCACTGCATTTCCAGCTGGGGCGCTGGGCCTCTGTCAGGGTCTCTGGGGTGTCCGGTGGGGGGCGCGGGGGGCCGGGGTGTCTGCTCCCGTCTTCGCCCCTGGCTCTCTGGGCGCCCGGCTCGGCTCTGCTCGGCTAGGCTAGGCTAGGGTAGCGCGGGCGGCGGCAGCTGGGGATTCTCTGGGGATTCTCGGCCAGGCGAAGGGCTGGGTGGGGTGGCGGTGCGGTTGCCGGGTGCCCGGGGGTCGGGGGTCTTGGGGCTCGGCGAGGAGGGGCAGAGGCCAGGCCAGGCCGGGGCGGGGCTCCCGGTAGGTGGAGCCAGGTGCCCAGGGGCAGAGGTGGAGGCGGGACTCAGCCCCTGTCAGCCCCGCCTAGCCCACTCCACCCCGACCCGATCCGGCCCGGCCGAGGACCCGAGAGGGAGAGCCGGCCAGTCTCCCAGGACCCCCGCGCCGCCGCATGGACCGAGTCAGGTCGGAGCGAGAAAGCCAGCCTGGAGTTGAGTTGAGGAGCGCTGGGCAGTGCTGGGGCGGGGCGAGGGAGGCCCCCTGGGAACACCCGCTGTGTTGGCCCCCTCCACCGCTGCCCTGCCCTCCCCTGCCCTCCCCTGCCCCTGGGCTGAAGGGTGGAAGCCGGCGCAGGCTCTTGAGGCGTTCCGGGGCAGCCTCCGCCGTCTACGGCCATACCACCCTGAACGCGCCCGATCTCGTCTGATCTCGGAAGCTAAGCAGGGTCGGGCCTGGTTAGTACTTGGATGGGAGACCGCCTGGGAATACCGGGTGCTGTAGGCTTTTGCGCCCCCTTCCCACACGCACTTTTCTTGCGTGGCCCGGAAACAGTGTCCGTGACCGCCTCAGGCCGTGACCCCCGGGCCCGCGGGGGTAGGGCGCAGGGGCAGCCCTGGGCTCCCGGTGTCCCTTCAGGCCTGCGGCTGGCCTCCGGCCTCCCGCCTCCCGCCTCGCCTCCGGCGCCCAGCGCCCAGCGCCTGCAGTGAGCCACACTGGCCTGGCTCTCTCCAGGGACGCTAGGACACTCCAGGCGACCCGGCGGAGCCGAGCCTGGTCCAGGCCTCGACCAGTCCTGTGCACCCTGACCGACCCCCACCCCCCCCCACCACTCACACTCCCGGATGGGGGGTGGGGAGGCGCACACCTGCTTTTCCCCAGAACACAGGGCCCACCCGCAGGGGCCGCTCCCCACCCGTTCTTGCCACACCAGCAGAGCGTGGCCACCCAGGTCCTGGGAGTGAGAGAGTCCATCCAGCGTCTCTCCCTAGGTCCGTCCCTTGGCAACTCTGCCTCCCTTCCCAACGCCTTCCTCCTGAGGGTCCCAGCCCTGAGTCTGTCTCTTCACCCATCTCTCTCTCTTTCTCTCTCTCTCTCTCTATCTCTGTCTCTCTCTCTCTCTCTCTCTCTCTCTCTCTCACACACACACACACACACACACACACTCTGGAAGCAGATGTCTTTCTGTCTATCTCTCTGCTCATCCATCTCTCCTTCACCTTTGTGACTCTACTGGCCTGTGAGGAGGCCTCCTGTCTCCATCTCCCACTCAGTGTGTCTCTTTCCTTGGCCCTTCTGTCTGTCACCCTGTCTCTCTCGCTCTCTCTCTCTCTCTCTCTCTCTCTCTCACAAACACACACACACAGACACACACTCACTCCTCTCTTCCCCCCTCCCACCCCAGCCACCTCACTCTGGGCTGCAAGTCACCCAGTCCATGGCAGCCTCGAGACTGGGCGGTCACAGGTTCTCTCATCTCCCATCTAACTTCCCGTGGATGTAAGAGTGGATTCCCACATCCCCCTTGAAGTGAGTGCACGTCTTCAGGGTGTGTGCAGGGCAGAGGCTGAGAGAAGGCCCAGGAGGCCACAGGGTCTTAGGAGGCTGCGCTGGGAGCCAAGCAAGAGAGCAGATGTCAAAGGAGGGCAGGTGCTCCGAGAAGAGGAGGAAGCAGCCTTCGGAGCAGGCAAGTGGTTCGGGGCCAGGAGGTTGCCGGGAGGACCACGTGCCGAGGGGAGCTGAAGGCCAAGGCCGGGCGGTGGGACAGGGAGGCAGAGGCCCCTTTGTTCGCGGCGAACCCTCCACCTGGAGACGCCTGGCCGCGAGGCAGGGCCTGAAGGCCCGGTGGGCGCGCGCGACCCCCCGCAAACCGCTGCTCCCCCCCGCCCCCCGCAAGGCTTGCGGGTGAGGGGGCTTCCGGTCTGGTGAGGCCGTCGACTGGGCTCTGACGGGGTTTGACTCGGAACGCTACTTTCACAGGCGGTCCTTTCCGGGAGCACAGCCCATGGACAAATGGACGGAGGGGTCTGTGCCCTTCCTCAGGGCGGTGCTGTACAGGTCCTGGTCCTTGAGGTGTACAAACAAGGCGCAGAGCCCTCCGACCTTGGCACTCAGTCCGAAGGGAGTCACTCGGGGGTGGGGTAGAGTGTGGTGGGGTGGGGGTGAGGTAGGGTAGGGTGGGGGTGGCGGTGGGGGTGCGGGGCGGCCAAGCGCTGCTGTGCAGAGTGGACAAAGCAGAGTGGATGGGGAACTCAGGGCGAGGCCCGCGCCCCAGCGGCGCACTTCTGAGCCTGGCCCTGTGACTGACTGACTGACTGACTGACTGACTGACTGGGAAGCAGCGGGCCACAGCCGGCTCGCCACCCGCTGCCCGGTTGTCTGTGGGTCCCTGCCTGTGTTCCTCCTCGGGCCTCCCTGAGGGTGGCTCCCCGCACAGGTGTTGTGTGTGGCCGGCCGCTCGCCATTGCCCAGTCCCCACTGCATTTCCAGCTGGGGCGCTGGGCCTCTGTCAGGGTCTCTGGGGTGTCCGGTGGGGGGCGCGGGGGGCCGGGGTGTCTGCTCCCGTCTTCGCCCCTGGCTCTCTGGGCGCCCGGCTCGGCTCTGCTCGGCTAGGCTAGGCTAGGGTAGCGCGGGCGGCGGCAGCTGGGGATTCTCTGGGGATTCTCGGCCAGGCGAAGGGCTGGGTGGGGTGGCGGTGCGGGTGCCGGGTGCCCGGGGGTCGGGGGTCTTGGGGCTCGGCGAGGAGGGGCAGAGGCCAGGCCAGGCCGGGACGGGGCTCCCGGTAGGTGGAGCCAGGTGCCCAGGGGCAGAGGTGGAGGCGGGACTCAGCCCCTGTCAGCCCCGCCTAGCCCACTCCACCCCGACCCGATCCGGCCCGGCCGAGGACCCGAGAGGGAGAGCCGGCCAGTCTCCCAGGACCCCCGCGCCGCCGCGGGGACCGAGTCAGGTCGGAGCGAGAAAGCCAGCCTGGAGTTGAGTTGAGGAGCGCTGGGCAGTGCTGGGGCGGGGCGAGGGAGGCCCCCTGGGAACACCCGCTGTGTTGGCCCCCTCCACCGCTGCCCTGCCCTCCCCTGCCCTCCCCTGCCCCTGGGCTGAAGGGTGGAAGCCGGCGCAGGCTCTTGAGGCGTTCCGGGGCAGCCTCCGCCGTCTACGGCCATACCACCCTGAACGCGCCCGATCTCGTCTGATCTCGGAAGCTAAGCAGGGTCGGGCCTGGTTAGTACTTGGATGGGAGACCGCCTGGGAATACCGGGTGCTGTAGGCTTTTGCGCCCCCTTCCCACACGCACTTTTCTTGCGTGGCCCGGAAACAGTGTCCGTGACCGCCTCAGGCCGTGACCCCCGGGCCCGCGGGGGTAGGGCGCAGGGGCAGCCCTGGGCTCCCGGTGTCCCTTCAGGCCTGCGGCTGGCCTCCCGCCTCCCGCCTCCCGCCTCGCCTCCGGCGCC
Organism: Callospermophilus lateralis; assembly: GCF_048772815.1. Lineage (NCBI taxonomy): Eukaryota > Metazoa > Chordata > Mammalia > Rodentia > Sciuridae > Callospermophilus > Callospermophilus lateralis. The sequence continues at coordinate 1,711 of NW_027515082.1, read as the reverse complement.
CAGCGCCCAGCGCCTGCAGTGAGCCACACTGGCCTGGCTCTCTCCAGGGACGCTAGGACACTCCAGGCGACCCGGCGGAGCCGAGCCTGGTCCAGGCCTCGACCAGTCCTGTGCACCCTGACCGACCCCCACCCCCCCCCACCACTCACACTCCCGGATGGGGGGTGGGGAGGCGCACACCTGCTTTTCCCCAGAACACAGGGCCCACCCGCAGGGGCCGCTCCCCACCCGTTCTTGCCACACCAGCAGAGCGTGGCCACCCAGGTCCTGGGAGTGAGAGAGTCTATCCAGCGTCTCTCCCTAGGTCCGTCCCTTGGCAACTCTGCCTCCCTTCCCAACGCCTTCCTCCTGAGGGTCCCAGCCCTGAGTCTGTCTCTTCACCCATCTCTCTCTCTTTCTCTCTCTCTCTCTCTATCTCTGTCTCTCTCTCTCTCTCTCTCTCTCTCTCTCTCTCTCACACACACACACACACACACACACACTCTGGAAGCAGATGTCTTTCTGTCTATCTCTCTGCTCATCCATCTCTCCTTCACCTTTGTGACTCTACTGGCCTGTGAGGAGGCCTCCTGTCTCCATCTCCCACTCAGTGTGTCTCTTTCCTTGGCCCTTCTGTCTGTCACCCTGTCTCTCTCGCTCTCTCTCTCTCTCTCTCTCTCTCTCTCTCACAAACACACACACACAGACACACACTCACTCCTCTCTTCCCCCCTCCCACCCCAGCCACCTCACTCTGGGCTGCAAGTCACCCAGTCCATGGCAGCCTCGAGACTGGGCGGTCACAGGTTCTCTCATCTCCCATCTAACTTCCCGTGGATGTAAGAGTGGATTCCCACATCCCCCTTGAAGTGAGTGCACGTCTTCAGGGTGTGTGCAGGGCAGAGGCTGAGAGAAGGCCCAGGAGGCCACAGGGTCTTAGGAGGCTGCGCTGGGAGCCAAGCAAGAGAGCAGATGTCAAAGGAGGGCAGGTGCTCCGAGAAGAGGAGGAAGCAGCCTTCGGAGCAGGCAAGTGGTTCGGGGCCAGGAGGTTGCCGGGGAGGACCACGTGCCGAGGGGAGCTGAAGGCCAAGGCCGGGCGGTGGGGACAGGGAGGCAGAGGCCCCTTTGTTCGCGGCGAACCCTCCACCTGGAGACGCCTGGCCGCGAGGCAGGGCCTGAAGGCCCGGTGGGCGCGCGACCCCCCGCAACCGCTGCTCCCCCCCGCCCCCCGCAAGGCTTGCGGGTGAGGGGGCTTCCGGTCTGGTGAGGCCGTCGACTGGGCTCTGACGGGGTTTGACTCGGAACGCTACTTTCACAGGCGGTCCTTTCCGGGAGCACAGCCCATGGACAAATGGACGGAGGGGTCTGTGCCCTTCCTCAGGGCGGTGCTGTACAGGTCCTGGTCCTTGAGGTGTACAAACAAGGCGCAGAGCCCTCCGACCTTGGCACTCAGTCCGAAGGGAGTCACTCGGGGGTGGGGTAGAGTGTGGTGGGGTGGGGGTGAGGTAGGGTAGGGTGGGGGTGGCGGTGGGGGTGCGGGGCGGCCAAGCGCTGCTGTGCAGAGTGGACAAAGCAGAGTGGATGGGGAACTCAGGGCGAGGCCCGCGCCCCAGCGGCGCACTTCTGAGCCTGGCCCTGTGACTGACTGACTGACTGACTGACTGACTGACTGGGAACCAGCGGGCCACAGCCGGCTCGCCACCCGCTGCCCGGTTGTCTGTGGGTCCCTGCG